>NC_051394.1:25805185-25807685 GCF_015228065.2 Penaeus monodon
TAAAAATAAAATAAAAAATAAAAACAACATTTGTGTGTTGTTTGGTTGTATGTGTGTGTGTGTGATTTGGTGTGTGTGTGTGTGTGTGTGTGTGTGTGTTGTGTGTGTGTGGTGTGTGTGTGTATGTGTGTGTGTGTGTGTGTGTGTGTGTGTGGTGTGTGTGTGTGTGTGTGCGTGCGTGCGTGCGTGCGTGCGTTCGTGTGTGTGTGTGTGTGTTTGTTTGTCTGCGTATGTGTGTTTGTGTGCTTTAATATCTATCTACACACACACACAAACACACACACATATGTAAATACATACATACATATATAGGCATATATAAGAGTATATTTATGTATATATAAATATACACACACACAGACACACACACAAAGAAATAAAGAAAGATACACAGAGACACACACACAGTTATATATATATATATATATATATATATATATATTAATGTATATATATGTATATATTCATATATGTATGTTTGTATATTATATACATTTTGATATATATATATATATTATATATATATATATATATATATATATAATAACTATATATATATATATATATATATATATATATTATATATATATTATATTATATATTGATATATATTGATATATACACTTATATATATATATATATATATATATATATAGGCCGTGGTGGCCGAGCGGTTAGAGCATCGGACTCAAGATTGTCACGGCGGCAATCTGAGTTCGAGGGTTCGAGTCACCGGCCGGCGCGGTGTTCCCTTGGGCAAGGAACTTTACCTCGATTGCCCTCCTAGAAAACGACATATCGCTTTGAGAAGTCAAACGCTAGTGTCGTAGGGGAAGTCACCGCCGTGGCACAAATTGCGGTTGATTAGGAAGGGCATCCAATCAGGCAAGGGTGGCACTGCCATATATAACCTCTCGGTAGTGAATTGAGAGAGGCCTATGTCCTTCAGTGGAATGAATGGCTGTTGGGAAAGAAAAAAAAGAAAAAAAAAAGAAGAAAAAAAAAAAAAATACGCACAAATATTTATATATATATATATATATATATATATATATATATATATATATATATATTATGATAGTATTTATATTTAGTTTAACAGTGCAAATATGAAAGTATTTATATTTAGAGTAACACGGAAACGTGACCTGAGAAAATATGATCAAGTTACTATACACAGATGTGACCTTCTTAACTACCGAGTTTCGTATATCACCCAGGGGTCGGACAAAGACGCGTCCCAGGCAGTACCACGACTTTGACCTTTCTGGAGAATCTGGTCATTTCCGCATCATAGGAAAATCACCCTCAAAGACCGATCGAAGGGCGGACCTATGAATTGCGACGATCCGCAGCCAGCCAATCAGGAAATAGCAACCTAAGCTGACACTTGGATCAGCCACACCTATTTTCCTGTAAGACGGGTCATCGCCCCGCCTAGCGTGCCGACCCGAGATAAAAGACGGTAGAAAGGACACACTTGGTCTACCGACCTCGACTGCCCACACCAACCTCCAACTATCTGCACCCACGAATTGTGTACCAGTGCTAATCTTGATTCTTATTTCCAGAGTCATTTCTTGTCACATATATATTATATCATGTCTATATACTGTGAATATATATCTATTATATTGGGCCTATATACTGTGTTTATTGAAGTTATAATATATTGTTATCGTATCAGCTGCTGTGTTTGACACCAACCTTTTATTTCTCTATGTGTGGATATTAGAGTAATCTTATACCCATCACATAATCTGGTGGCAGCGGTGGGATAAGAACCTCACGTTTTTTTTCACAATAATTGGTACAATAACGTACCAACATCGCGAATATTTTTCAGTGTCTTTCAAAGCAACAGCTCATCAAGTTGGAACAAGGTCCAAGACATCGATTATGAAGGTTAGCGCTGGCTAAGGTCGATATCCCTCTTGTTATTTTTCTTAATCTCAATTGTTTTTCCCACCCTCGTGTTGTGCCTTGTGTTACCCACTTTCTTTTTTTCATTCTCATTCCTCTACATTGTGAAGTGACCAAATCTCTTTCTCGCGTCTATTCATTAGTGAATTATGAAGTGGTAAAATATTCAGGAATCTCAGAGAAACTAGCGAAATTTTCTTCAGGTTGGATAATTTAACTTCGCATTCTCCCTCCCGCCCTGTTTCCCGATCATCTCTGAATTCTTACCACCCCCCCCCTTTTCAAACATGACGTTTCAACCCCATCAGACATTCAATATTGTACAGAAATTTGATCTCTCGTCCATTTCGGTTGAAGATTTCTTGGAAAATGTTGAATCTATGATTATGCAAGGTGGAATGTCTAGAGATGTCCCTTCTTTCAGCAATAAACACGATTAACGCCTTCAAGACATTGCCATCCGATTTGTGAAGTTCGAGTTATTTCAAAGATATTTTTAGATCTTTGTTCAAATCCTTAGATGTAAGTCATCATATTCAGTTCGTGAGACTTATTCTTTGTCCAAAGAAGACATTCG
>NC_051394.1:25810731-25820675 GCF_015228065.2 Penaeus monodon
TATTACATATATAACTATAAAAAATAAATATATTTTATAATATAATAATTAAATTAAAATTTAAAATAAATATACACAACACACAAAACATACAACATATAAATATATATATATATATTTTATATTATATATATATATATATAAATATAATTATATAATTTATTAATAATTTATATGAATATATATATTTTTATTTTTTTAATTTAAATATTATAATATATTATAATTAAAATTATATATAATATCAACACACACCCCAACACATGCACACACACCACACACACACACACACACACCACACAACAACACACACAAACCCCCCAACACACACACACACACACAACCCCCACTCACTCACACTCACTCTCCCCCACGCACAACACACACAACCCACACCCCACCCCCACAACACACAACACACCACACACCACCACACAACACCCCCACACACTCACTCACTCCTCATCCGTCTTGAGTCCCCACGTCTAAACCCTTCGGCCCCGCGGCCCCTCAAAAAATACATTATATATATATATATATATATATATATAATAATATATTTATTATATTATAATATTATTATATATGTATTATATATATAATATAATTTATAATTTTATATATATATAAAATATCATCTATATATAATATACATATAATATTAAAATATATATATTTAATAATATATAATAATATTATAAATTTAATATATATAATAATACCATACACACACCACACACACAAACACACAACACCAACACACACAACACCCCACACAACACACACATAAATTATATTAAAAAATTATAAAAATATAAATAATTTTTATATATATTCATTATAAAAATATAATATTTATATATATATATAAAAAATAATATATAATATTGGATTAAAATATATATAAAATATAATAATATATATAATATATATATATTAAAATAATTATATACATGTGTATGGTAAAATTTTAATTATATAATATTAATATATATATATATATTATATATATATTATTAAAATAATATATTATAATTACACCCCACACACACACCACAACCCACAACAAAACAAAAATAAAAAGAACACACAGACACAATAATTTCATATATAAATAATAATTATATTTATTATATATATTATATATATAAAATAATTTATATGTGTGTGTTGTGTGTGTGTGTGTTTGGGTGTGTGTGTGTTGGTGGGGGTGTGTGGGTGTGGGTTTTTGGTATGATATAAATTTATTATAAAATAATTTTTTAAAAAAAAATTATTTAAATATATGTATATATAATTTTTAAATATTAAGTATAAATTTATTATTTTTTAATCTTTTAAATGTACAGAAAAAAAAATTATATACATATGTATATATAATATTATATATAGATATATATATAGTATATATATAATATAATATATATATAAATATTATATATATATATTATATATATATATAGATATATATATAACCATACACACACACAACACACCACACACCACAACACAACTATATATATATATAAGATATATATATATATATCTATATATATATCATATATATAGATATATATCCACACACACACGCACACACACAAACAAATCATCATCATCATCATCAAGGGGCTAACGCCGATGGGAGCGCGTGGCTGCATCCACCCTTCGCTTCCAGCCACGAGTATCCCTCGAGGCGAGTCTCCAGGCAGGCTCAGGGCCCGTTCCTAATTCCTCGCGACAGGTCTCGTCGAGCTGCCCAAGCCATGATCTGTCGTCCCACAGGTCTCCTCTACCCAGGTTTGTCTCACAGAGAGACAACCTGATGGGCAGGGTCGTCCACTGGGAAGCGAGCTAGGTGGCAATATAGCCTGAGTTGACGATCCCGGATTATGCAAGTAACAAGTCCCATGCCAGTATCACGGTGTAACCGCCGGTTGGACACGTGGTCCTGCCAACTGTACCCCATGATTCGGCGAAGGGACTTGTTACAAAAGGCATCAAGGCGAGACTCCAAGACACTGAATAGCGTCCAGGTTTCGCTTCCATAGAGCAAAACTGGCAGTATCAAGGCCTTGAAGACATGCAGCTTGGTCCTTCTGCATAGGTACTGACATCTCCAAACGCTCTTGTTGTAACTTCAACGTCCTCGCCGCAAGCATGGATCGACTGAACGGGTTCCCCTAACAGGCCCCCAAAGTCCTGGATCTTGGTCTTGGTCCAGGAGACCTCTAGGCCTAGGGGCTTCGCCTCATTGCTAAATGCATCAGGAGCCGCCACAAGTGATTCCAAGGACTCAGATAGGATGGCAACATCATCGGCAAAGTCAAGGTCTGAGACCTTAATATTGCCCAGTGTTGCTCCACACTGACTTTGGCTAGTAGCTCTGCCCATTATCCAGTCCATACAAGTGTTGAAAAGTGTTGGTGCAAGGACACAGCCTTGCCTCACCCTTGAATTAACAGGGAAGAAGTTCGACATACCCCCACCACACTTTACAGCACTTTCAGCACTATCAGACCAATTATCTGTGTCGGAATTCCCCTTAGCCTCAGGATCTCCCATAGCGATTCCCGATGCACCGAGTCAAACGCCTTCTTGAGGTCGATGTAGGCTGCAAGCAACCCACGACCAAACTCACGACGGCGTTCCACAATTACTCGAAGCGCTAGTATACGGTCTATCGTGGACTTGTCAGGAGTAAATCCAGACTGCTCCGGTCTCTGATGCCTCAGTAGGTGGTTGCGGATCCATTTCAGAAGAATGTGGGCGAGAACCTTGCCTGGTATGCTGAGCAGTGTAATGCCACGGTAGTTGCTACAATCCCAACGATCCCACACACACACACACACACACACACACACATATATATATATATATATATATATATATATATATATATATATATATATATATATATATATATATATATATATATATATATATATATATAATATATATTACATAAAGAAAGAAAGAAAGAAAGAAAACACACAGACACATAGAATTTCGTGTGTATATATATATATAAATGTATATATATATATATATATATATATATATATATATATATATATATATATATATATATGTGTGTGTGTGTGTGTGTGTGTGTGTGTGTGTGTGTGTGTGTGTGTGTGTGTGTGTGTGTGTGGTGTATGTTTGTGTGGGGTGTGTGCGTTTGTGTTTGTGTGTGTGTATGGGGTTTGTTTTGTAGTTTGTATGTACACACCCCACCACACACAACCACACAAAACACACACCACCAACCACACACACAATATATATAAAATAATAAACCCTATATATATATATATATATATATTATATAAAAATATATTATATATATAAATATAATTATATGTAATTATATGTATATTTTATAAAATTACAAAAATCATATTCAACATTTGTGTTTTTGTGGTGGTGATTTTGTGTGTGTGAGTGTTGTGGTGTGTGTGTGTGTGTGTGTGTGTTTGTGTGTGTGTGTGTGTGTTGGGTGTGTGTGTGTGTGTGTTGTGCGTGCGTGCGGGTGCGTGCGTGCGTGCGTGCGTGCGTGCGTGGGCGTGGTGTGTGGGGTGTTTTTTTTTGTTGCGATGTGTTTTTGTGTGTTTTAATATCTTCTACACACACAACAAACCACACCTATGTAAATACATACTACATAATAGGTATATTAAGTTATATTTGTATATAAAATATATACCACAGACCCAAAAAGAAAAAAAGAAAGATACACAGAAAAACCCCACACACAGTTAAAATTTTTATTATAATATATTATATATAATAATATTTATATATTATTAATATAATATTAATTATATAATTTAATATATTTTATATTAATGTATATATATGAAATTATTCAAAAATTGTATGTTTGTATATATAACTTTTGGGGATAATATTAATATATATAATATATTTTATATATATATATATATAATTAATAATATATTATTAATGATATATATGTTATATTATATATGTATGTTTTAAAATTACATTTTGAATATATATTATTTTTTAAATTATATATTGAATAACCTTTTTTTTTTTTTATAATTAATATAAAAATTTTAAATAATATATATATAATATATTATATATATATATACATATATATGGGGCCGTGGGGGCCGAGGGGTTTTAGAGCATCGGACTCAAGATTGTCCGGCGGAAATCGAGTCGGGGTTTCGAGTCAGGGGCCGGCGGGGTGTTCCCTTGGGAAAGGGAACTTTACCTCGTTTTGCCCCCCTAGAAAAACGACATCGTTTGAGAAGTCAAAGCTAGTGTCGTAGGGGAAGTACCGCCGTGGCAAAAAACCGGGGTTTGATTAGGAAGGGGCATCCAATCAGGCAAGGGGGGCATTTGCCATATAAACCTCTGGGTAGTGAATTGAGAGAGGCCTATGTCCTGCAGTGGAATGGGGGCCCGGTGGGAAAAAAAAAAAAAAAAAAAAAAAAACACGCAAAAATATAATATTATATATAATATATATATATATATATAAAATATATTATATAATATAAATTATAATATTATTATTTTTATATTTAATATATTTTTATTTTATATAATATTATTAAAAATATATATTAGATAGTTTTTAAATTTTTATTTTTAACAGTGAAATATGAAAAGTTTTTTAAAATTTAGGAACCGGAAACGGACCTGAGAAAATATGATCAAGTTACAATACACAGTTTTGGGACCTTCAAAATACGATTTTCGTATATCCCCCCCGGGGGGTCGCAAAGAGGTCTCGGGCTTCCCGCAAATTTTGCCCTTTTTGGAAATCTGCTTCCGCATCATAGGAAAACCCCCCCAAAAGGCCCCGATCGAAGGGGGGGGCCCCTTAAATTGCGACGATCCGCACCCCAGCCAACGGAAATACGACCTAAGCTGACACTTGGATCACCCACACCTTTTTTTCCTGTAAGACGGGTCTTGCCTCGCCTAGCGTGCCGACCCGAGATAAAAGCAGAGCAAAGACAAAGGACACACTGGTTCCCCGGCCCCCTGTCTGCCCCCCCCAAACCTCCGATACCTGCACCACGACTTGTGTTACCAGTGTAATTTTGCCTTTTTCCCCCGAGTCATTTCTTTGCATATATTTATATCATGTTATATACTGGATTAGTGCTTATTGATCTTTATTTCCAAAAGTCATTTTTTGTCACATATTTCATATATGTCTATAACTGTGTTTATATATTTTTTATGGGCCCTTAACGGTTTATTGAAGTTATTATATTTTTATATATCAAGCTGGGGTTTGACCCAAAACCTTTTTTTTCTCATGGGGAATTGGTAATCTTATCCCCATCAATAAAATTATATATTATATATAAATATATATTATAAAAATTATATAATATATATATAATATAATTATTCATATAAAAAAATATACAAATTATTAAATATACAAAATTATAATATAATATATATATATAATAAATTATATATTATAATATATAAAAAACACACACACACACACACACCACACCACACAACACACACAATAAAAATAATAATTATATATATATATATATATATATATAATTAAAATAAAAAACACACACACACACACACACCCAAACACACCCACACACACCACACACCACACCCACACACACACACCAAATATATATAAAATATTATATATATATATATATATATATATAATATATTTTAATAATATATATGTGTTGTGTGTGTGTGTGTGTGTGTGTGGGATGTGTGTGTGTGTGTGGGTGTGCCTTATATGTAATATACACATGTGTGTATAATAACTAATATGCTATTTTTATATAAATTAATAAAATAAAGTAATATATATTATTTATATTTTTTTATATATATGTATACACCAAAACAACACACCCCACACACACACATACATATTATATATATTAAAATATATATATATATATATATATTATATATAATATTATATTATATATATTAATTGTATATATTATATTATAATATATTTTTTACATCAATAAGGGATGCTCCTTTTTGAGCCCGGGCCCTTTCCCCCCATCCTTCGCCACTAAACTCGAGGGGGGGTAGGTCATGGGAAGAATGACTTGAAATTTCTTTTTTTTATCTAACGAGAAATAAAACGAATCGAAGATAGAAGAATAATTTTAATTATATATAATATATAATATTATATTTTTATATAATATATATATTTTTTTTTATTTTGTGTGCGTTTGTGTATTGTATGATTATATGTAAAGATGATAGGTATAATTTATTATTTTATATATTATTATATTATATTTATATATATATATATTTTTAAAATTTGTGCCTGTATTTTTGTGTAATATATATATAATATATTTTTATTATATTTATATTATAATATATTTTATATATATATTTTGTATGTATCCCGACGGGAGGCATGCCGCATTCACCCTTTTCGTTCCCCAGCACGGGACCCCTCGAGGCGAGTCTCCAGGCAGGCCCGGGCCCTTTCCTATTCCTGGAAGGTCTCGTTCGAGGCCCAAGCCAGTTCCCTGGGTCGTCCCCAGGCCTCCCCATGCGGGTTTTTCTCGCAGAGACAACCTGATGGGCAGGGAGAAAGCTAGATGGCCATAACCCCTGAGTTGGCGACCCGGATTAGCAAGTAACAGGTCCCGCCCGTCTCACGGTGTAACCGCCCGGGTTGGACACGTGTCCTGCCCGCTTACCCCATGATCCGGGAAGGGACTTGTTACAAAAAGGGTCAAGGCGAACTCCAAGACACTGGGTCAGGTTTCGGCTTTTTCCCTTGAGCAAAAAAGGCAGTATCAAGCCGAAAACACGCGCTTGGTCCTTTGCATAGGTACTGACATCTCCAAACGTCTTGTTTACGAGTTCTGGGTCCCGTTGCCAGACCAAAACATTACTGCTTCTTTGTCTACGCCCAGAATTGGACTTGTACCAAGGATGTAAACTCTCTGTCTTTAAAAACCTCGGCAAGCAGGCTCCAAATGAACGGGTTCCCCCCAATATATATATTTATTTATATATATATATTTTTATATATATATATATATATTATAATATAATATTATTTAATAACATAACTTATATATATAAATAAAGTATTTATATGATAATTCATTATGTATATTTTTATATATATACATTTATATATTATATTATTATTAAATTTTATTATATATATAATTAATATATATTAATATATTTAATATATATTAATATTATTCAACACAAATACTGACAACAGGCCCCCAAAGTTTTCCCCGAAACTTGGTCTTATCCGGAACCCCTAGGGGCCCAGGGGGGTTCACCTCATTGCTAAAAACATCAAGAACCGCCCCAGGCTCCAATAGTCCGATAGGAAGCAAAATCGTCGGCAAAAATCAAGTCTGAGACCTTGATTTGCCTAGTGTTGCTCCCATGCTTTGGGTAGTAGCCTGCCCAGTGTTTGGGGCGGGGGCACAGCCTTGCCTCCCCCCAATTAAAAGGGAAAAAAATTCGCAGACCCCACCCCTTTTTTTCAGCACTTTCAGTACCATTATAAAGCCTTGATATTGACCAAAAATCTGTGTTGGAATTTTCCCCGAGTCTCAGGTTCCATACAATTCCGATGCCGAGCAAACGCCTTCTTGGGTCGATGTAGGTTTCAAACAACCCCCGCCAAACTCACGACGGGGGTTTCCCCAATTTTCCGAAGCGCAAAATCGATTATCATGGGGCTTGCCGGAGTAAATCCAGACTGCTCCGGTCTCTGATGCCTCGTAGGTGGTTTTTGGATTTGTTTTTTGAAAAAATGTGGGCAAAAACCTTGCCGGTATGCGGCATTGTAATGCCACGGTAGTTGCTACAATCCAAGATCCCTTTCCCTTCCAGAGAGGGGTAAAAACGCCCTCAGCAGGTCAGGATGAATGGTCCCGGGGCTGCCAGTGGCAGTCGGGGGGCTGTATGCAGGCCCCGAGCCAAAGGTTCACCCCCAGCCCTTTTGCAGTTCAGCAGGGGGTTCACATAGCCTGAGCTTTTCCCAATCCTCACTGGGAAAACGCCACTAAAACCCCTGTTAGGGTAGGGGTTCCTTGCTGATGTGTGGGTCTGGCACAGGCCACTGATCCTTTCCCTCTCGATTAGACTGCAGTCATCTGTGAGGAGTGTTAGAGTTAGTTTTTTCAGGAAAATTTGGGAGGTAGGGTGAAGGTCTTTACCAAGAAAAGGCCTCAACCTCCTCAGCAATTGTTTCCTTGTCCCTTCTCAGCAGTGTCCCCCAGCCCCACGCACCAGGAGCGAAAACAAGACTTGTTCCCCTTTTAGCGAGCCTTTTGAATGCTTCGTGGGCTCTAATGTCCAGGGAGATGGAATTCTGCCTTGCCCTCGGGGGACGCCAATGGACTCCCGAGCTGCTTGGTGTTAGTGCTTGGGGGAAAGCTCCCCCAGAGCAAAGGGTCCTAGGTTTTTGGTTTGTAAAACGGTCAGAGACTACCATGGTAACCCCCGGGGACCTCCCTTCATAGTTGTCCCGGTGAAACCTTAGGGGGGCCTCTGGAGGGCCCGGGGGGTTTTGAAGTGGGCCGCAGGGGAGCCACAAGCAGCCTATGGTTTGGGGGCCACAGAACCAGCACTCCGCTAAACTGCCCCTTTGGGGGACCTCCATTGTTATAACAAGAATGCATCCCATCTCCTTGGCCCCCTGTACCCTATCCTGGGACCATGTTCAGCGAAGCGGGTTGGAGCGCTGGTACCAAGAGCCAGAGATCCTCATTTTCGGGACCCAGCAAAATCCGGAAAAAGGTTTCTCGCTGCTGGGATAGCCAGCTCGGTCACAACCAGATACCGCATTAGTCACCCAGAAAAAGCCTCTTTCACATCAATTTTATATACACCGGGAGGGGCGGTTACACAATAAGAGACAGAAGCCAAAAGCATGCTTCAGTCTCAATGCCATTATGCTTTCAAAAACCCGGGGTCACCTCAACTCCCTCGCCTCAAATTTCCCCCGATAGTAAAGTAAACCCCTATCCTGCCGCAAGGACGGGTGTTCCCAAGCGCCTCCCCCGGAAAAACCGCCTGAGGTTAAGCCTCGGGTGGGGCATCCCTGGTGCACGCCACCTCTGCCGCCCCCGCCGACACAGCCCCCAAAAAAAGGGGGTCGGGAGGCTGTGGGACATAAAATATTATTATATATATATAATATATATATATATTTTAAAATATAATATATATTATATTTTAAATATATATGTATATAATATGCATTATATATGTATATACAAAAAATATATAAAAATATATATATATATGATTATATTTTATTTATATATAATATATATATATGTGTGTTTTTGTGTGTTGGGTTTTGTGGTTTTTGTGTGTGTGGTGCGTGGGGCGTGTCGTGGCGTGTGTGTGTGTGTGTGTGTGTGTGGCGTGGTGTGTGTGTGTGTGTGTGGGGTGTGTTGTGTGGTGTGTGTGGTGGGGGTGTGTGTTGTGCGTGCGTGGGGTATATATAACAAAAATTTATGCAAAATATTTAATAAATAAATATATATAATATATATTATATATATATATATAATATATATAATTTGTATGTAGTATGTATATATATGTATATAAATTATATATATATAATAAAATATTAAAATATAATTATAATATAAATTTTATATTATTATATACATATGTGGTGTGTGTGTGGTGTGGTGTGTGTGTGTGTGTTGTGTGTGTGGTGTGTGTGCGTTGTGTGGGTTTTGTGTGGTGGTGTTGATACGTGTACGATTGTAAGCATAATATATATTTATAAATATATATTATAAATATTCTATAAATATATATTGGTATATATTTTTTTCTTTTTAATAGCTGTATCCCCTTCTTATTGGGGTCGCCATGATGATTTTTTGGGGTTTTTTTTGCCCCCCGATTTAATTTTTTAAAAAAAAAAAAAT
>NC_051394.1:25848453-25869512 GCF_015228065.2 Penaeus monodon
ATAGGTAAAGGTCTGCCACGTCCGAGCGCCCCAGATGGGGTCCAGTTCACGAAGGTGGCACAAGTCATCCTAATCCGAAATTCGTTAGGAAAGGTGTAGGAGGGCACGAAGCTACATGCAAGCCATAGCATCGTGGCATAAAACAATGGGGGCGCGTCACCGTCCGGTAACGCGGAAAGAGCCGAGGCCCGAGATTGCATGGGACCGGGCGTGGTGCATCTTTTTAAATATGCCCATGCAAAAGTCACACGATCGAGGGATCATGGTGACTCACTTGGCGTTGCTCGGCTCCACCCGCTGCGCCCCGTCCGCCACCCCTGCCGGAACCGATCCTCCCTTCTCTCTGAATCGTCCAATTAAGGACCGATTCACCGCAGGGAGAGAAGGAGGGGGAGGAGAGGAGAGGTCCTTCTTCTTCAGCTGCTGATGTCTCATTTTCTCATGTCCACCAAGCCATTACTAAATTGGTGAGCTTTCTCTTACAATCTCAGAGTCTTGCTATATCTATCAAAACACTTGGTCTTCAGTATCTCTGTTCTTGCACTTAGACCCTTTCTCCCTAAAATTGGTAATTTTTCCTTCTGAACATTGCCAGTTACTATGATATATTCCTGTCTCATTTCATCGCTCATTTCTCCATAAAATCTCTTCTGATCCACCCAATTAAAGCTATGGTTCTGTCAAAAGTACTGTATCCTCGGGGTCATTTTTTCCTTCGGTTACTGCTTTAGCAACTAAGCTTATTTTTTAACTCCTTCAAAAGCAGAGCTAATCCTTATTTATTAATTTTACATTTCCTTTCTAGGTCTTCATATTTCACTTCATTTTTCAGTTGATGACGTTTCTTTCTTTCATCAAGTACATTAGTGTCCTTCATTATTATCTCCATACTTCCCTAAATGCTTCTCTTCCAGCACGGATCTTTACTTTCCTCGCTTTCCTTTCCTTTCACATCAAATTGTTTCACAATATGAATGTTTGCTAAATCCTGAATTCTGTATCATTATTTAGTCACTAAGTTTTTCTTCTCTCTGTGAGCTCTATAAAGTGCTTGATACTTTTTGTTCTCTTTACATGAAGTTAGCATAATGTCTCCTTCAACCATTTTTTCCACCCATCTCCATTTCTTAATTTTTTTGATTTTCACCTGTCAGTTTTTCGTCGCTCAAATCCCTGTCAATTTCCATTTTTCAGGTTCTAACAACTTTTTACAACAGCCAATTTTCGTGGTATTCTTACAAACCATCTCTTTTTCTTTTTTTTCCTTTTCTATGCATCTGGCTTTTTCCCTTTTTGAGAAAACCATATTTATTTACTGAATTTTTTATAATAGCATCCACACTAAATTTTTTACACATTTTTTTTTCTTTTCCTTTTTTCCCCCCTTTTTTTTCCTCGCTTTTTCCTTGGGGGCCGGGGCCTCCGTGGGTAAATGCGACGCCACGGGGCGGGAGCCCGGGGCTCCAAAAGTTTTTCGGGGACCTTTTTCCTTTGGGGACCCCCCTGAGCTCCCCAAAGGGCCTTCTTCGCGGAGATTTTGAAAGCATCTCATTATCGTCCATCTAAATAAATCATCACATCATATCTCATCATCATCTATCATCATCTCATAACATCTCATCATCATCCACATCATCACATCATCATCATCATATCCCTCATCATCACATCATCTCATCATCATCTCATATTATCTTTATTACCCTTTACTACTCCAAAAACCACTTCTACTGTTATTTTTTTTTATTCCCTAATTTTTAATCATTTCATTATCAATGTTTAATATTAAAATTCTCATTACAACTTTTACAATAACCTCTCATCAGCAGTATAGTATCACTTTAATATATCAGTTTAAAATTACTTTCAGCAGAATGCTGGCTTTATTTTTACATTTTTTAAATATCGCTTTTATCATTATTACAGCCCTTATTAGCTTGGTGTTTTTTTTTTCCGGGGAAAAACCAGCAAACGACCATGATTTGCCCTTTCCACTCGTCAAATAGTATCTGCAGCCCTTTTCCCCGGGCTCTTTTCCTTGTGGAGCAAGCAAGGCACACGGAGCCCCGGGAGATCCTCGAGGTGCCTTGGGCGCCTGCACGTTTTTTGGGGGGGAGGGCGGGGGCATTCGGCCGACGCGCGATTTGGGACTCGTCCGCCCCCTCGAGGATCGTTTGGTGAAAACAGTTGGCGGAAGGGTGGGGGGCGTGAGGCCGTTGCAAAGGGGGGGAAGACAGGAGAGGGGAAGAGGGGGGAGGGGGGGAGGGAGGGGGGAGGAGAAAGAGAGGAGAAAAGAGAGAGAAGGGGAGAGAGAGGAAGAGAGGGGAGAAGAGAGAGAGAGAGAGGAGAGAAAGAAGAGGAAGAAAAAGGGGAGGAATGAAAAGAGAGAGAGAGAGAGATAGCAAGAGAGCAAGAAAAAAAATACAACAAAAGGAGAAATAGGTGGCAAGCGAGGGTTAACGGTCCCCCTTAAAAAACGGAAAGGGGAGGGGACTTTGTGCTAAAATTATATACACACACACAAAAAACCAACACCACACACCACCAATATATTTATATATATATATATATATTAATATATATATATTATAAATTTTCCATAAAAATATAGATATATATATATTAAAATATAATATATTATATATATTAATATATTACATACATACACTGTGTTGTATACATACATCAAAAAATATATTTAATTATATAATATATAATATATATAAAATAAAAAAACAAAATACACTGAGTTGAACTATATTTATGTAATATATAATTAATATATATATATATATATATATACATATACATATATAATTTATATAAAAATATATATATAATATATAATATATTAATATTAAGTAGTATGTATATCATATACAATATAAAATATTTTCAAAGAGTACAGGCCGTTTTTTGGGAAAGAGGATGTGACGGTTTTGGGTTCTTTTGTGAAGAGCGTTGCAAGATATTTGAGAGAAAGCTGGACGTGGTAATATGTGTAAAAAGACGCACATAAATTTCACTCATAAAACTGATATAATATTTGCAATAATGCTGAGAAGAGAAAATATACAAAGGAAACAATAATAATTAATATAATATATAATATATATTTTTATATATATATATATAAATATTATATATAAAAATATATATCTTACCAAACCCCCACACACACATATATAATATAATATATAAAATTATATATATATTTTTATATATATATATTAAATTTTATAATATAAAGTTGTAATATATATATAGACCACATATTAAAGAGGGTGCCATCAGCGTTCAAATAGGCATTTTTGTCTCTACCCCCTATAGGTAAAAAGGGCTGCCTGGGGGAAAGAAGGAAGGACAAGCTTTTGCCCATGCTCAGGCTCCCCCTTCCACGTATTTTATGGTCCAAAGGAGGGGTTTGCGAGACCGAGATTGCAAAGAAAGTGAATTGCCACAGGGATTCCCCGCGGGTTTTTTTCTAGGGTTGACCCCCGAACCTTTTTCTCTTAAGGGGCCAAAAGCACCGTTTTTTATTGGGTTTTTCCCCCCCTAACGCTGCTACAAGCGGCACCAAAACAATCCAATATTTGCAAATCCGTGAGTTGTGCATTGTGGTGTTGTGCATTCATACCACATTTCTTGCGTGCGCACAATGAAACACACACACGGTCACACACACACACACACACAACAACCCCCACCCCAACACCACAATATATATATATATATATATATATAATTTATATTTATTTACATGCACAGTATATATATTATATATTAAATATATATATATATATTTAATAATATTTATAATGTATATAAAAAACCCAAAATAAAATCATATAATATATAATTTTATATATAATAATTTTATATATACATTTTTAATATATATAATATAAATTTTTTATATAATATATATAATTTTATATAAAATTATAAAGGGAAACCGGGGAAGGTATTCCCAAAGGTTTTCGCTACCAAAAAAAAGGAAT
The DNA here is from genome assembly GCF_015228065.2 of Penaeus monodon. Taxonomy (NCBI): domain Eukaryota; kingdom Metazoa; phylum Arthropoda; class Malacostraca; order Decapoda; family Penaeidae; genus Penaeus; species Penaeus monodon. The sequence goes on from NC_051394.1 coordinate 25,852,455, forward strand.
TTTGAAAAAAGCAACAATTTTTAGAACCCCTCAACTTGATAAGCATCCAAGTAAAATTCTCCGTATAAATATGCCTCACCATTGCTCAAGTCATTTCCCCCAAAATGATAACTTAGAACCGGTTTATAGAAGGTAGAAAACACTGTTGAAAAAAATACTAAATGTAGATTTTTTTCCCGAACGATAGAGATCCTAAACAAATGTTGTATCGTCATTTTATAGACTAAAAAAGCTTTCGATAGAGTGGCGGGAGGCTGTATGGGCTAGCACGGAGAAACACAAAATTCCAAATCACACTATCAGTCTTGTAAGAAGTTTGTATGAGAAAAGTAGTTGTACTGTAATGAATGATGGTGGGACACTGGAGTGGCTCAAGACAAGTTTTGGTGTACAACAGGGCTGTTTATTGTCCCCAGGCTTATTCACTCTATTTCTTGAGCAAATTCTGGAAGACGCATTAAACTATTTCGATGTAAGTGTCAAAATTGGTGGGAGGATGATTACAAATATGCGACCTGCTGATGGCTTTGACTTACTGGGAGGTTCTAATGAAGAACTAGGTCATCTGACAAACCTGTTAGATGTGACTACAAGAGGGTACGGAATGAATATAAAGCGAGAAAAGCAAGGTCATGATAACAGACACGCTACATCACGAAGAGGTTAGAAGCCCTATTGAGATTACCGAGGAAAAGATAGTCAGTGGATCATTTTACACTGATTAGTTGTGAAGTGACTTGTGAAATTGAAGTTAAAAGACGGATAGCGACGGCAACGGCACAACTGGCAAAGCTGAATAAACTATGGAAAAGCAAGAACATTTTCCTCAAAACCAAAACGAACCTGGTGAGGTCACTGTTAGTGTCAGTACCATTATACGGATGAGAAACTTGGACCTACTCGTCAAGTATAGAAAGAAGGATAACGGCCTTTGAAATAAGATGATACAGAAGATTGCTCAGCATTCAATGGAACGATCGGAAGACCAACGAATTTGTGATGGAAGAAGTAGAGACACGTTGGAAGGCAAAAAGACAACTTGAAGAAGAAAACCGCTGTGGTTTGGGCATGTGTCAGGGAGACAGGGTGCCCTAGCATACACCTTCATGCATTGGTGTGTGGAGGGAAACAGATCTAGAGGCAGACCTCGGAATGACTGGACAAATGATATAAAGATATGGACTGGCAAGAGGGTGACAGAATGTATTAGAAAGAGTGAAGATAGACATATTTGGAGTAAGATTGTACAGCATTGCAAATGCCCCAACGACATGACATGACATATACACATATGCATATACATACACACACACATATATATATATCTATATATATATATATATATATATTATATATATATATATAATATATATATATATATATATATATATATATTATATATATACATATACATATATATATATATATTATATATATATAATATATATATATATACTATACATATACATACATACATATATATATATATATATATATATTATATATATATAATATATATATATGTGTGTGTGTGTGTGTGTGTGTGTGTGTGTGTGTGTGTGTGTGTGTGTGTGTGATGTGTGTGTGTGTGTATGTGTCTGCATATGCATATATATATATATATATATATATGTATATATATATATATATATATATAGATATATATATATATATATATATATATATATATAAATGTCATGTCATGCCATTCCCGTAGCCATCTGGACTCGTATATATACATACATAAATAAATATATATATATATATATATATATATATATATATATATATATATATATATATATATATATATATATACGAGGCCAGATGGCCACGGGAATGACATGACATGACATATATCGCTATAGTCACCTAGTAGCACACTGGAGGACACTCGCCAGGAGAAGCCACGCAGTGTCAGTTGACTGGGGCGCCCAGTGCCCTAGTGTGCAGTCATAGCCTCTACCGTTCAGTAGGAAGCCGATAGGTCTCTCCTTACGGACACTAACCATCCATTCTTCATTGACACCAGCAATGAGAAGCCAACATGCTGCCCTGGAATGGCACTCAGTCTCCCTCTTCCAGCTTATTTGCTACCTGTCTGTACAGATGACATGGCATTATAGTCTTCTACACTGATTGCCTGAATGAACAAATGGATACTTAGGCAATAGGTGTAATCAGGGTGCGTATTTTTCGTGAAATGACTGGTGGTCACAGTCATTTCACGTAATGCCTAAATATTTTAGTCATTTCATGTAATGACTAGTTTCACATATTGCCTGTAACATACGTACATACATGTGTATGTATATATACATATATATGTATGTATATGTATATATACATATATATATATATATATATATATATATATATATATATATATATATATGTATGTATATGTATATACAAATATATATGTATGTACATGTACACACACACACACACACACACACACACACACACACACACACACATACACTCACACATACACTCACACACACACACACACACACACACACACACACACACACACACACACACACACATATATATATATATATATATATATATATATATATATGTATATATATATGCATATACACATATATATGTATGTATATGCATATATACATATATATGTGTATATACATATATATGTATACATATATATAGGTATATATACATATATATGTATGTATATATACATATGACTGCCCCGATAATCCAGTGGTTAGAGCACTGGACTCCGACCCTCATGGTCCCGAGTTCAATTCCCCGTCGCGGCAGTCGTAAAAATGCCTGCGCTCTGACTGCTCGCTCGACCCCGCTCTCATTGCGAGAAAAAGACATATCGCCTTTAGAAGTCAAACGCAGGTAGGGGAAGTCGCCGCCATGACATAGGTGTTAAACGCCGAACCGCGGTTGATTAAGAAGGGCATCCAATCAGGCAAGGGTGAGACTGCCAAATATCCTCTCAAATAATGAATTGAGAGGGGCCGACTTCCTGCAGTGAAATAAATGGCCGTTGGAAAAAAAAAAAAAAAAAAAAAAAAAAAAAAAATGCATATATATACATATATATCTATGTATATATACAAATATATATGTATGTATATACATACACATATATATATATATATATATATATATATATATATGTATGTATATATACATATATATATATATATATTATATATATATATATATATATATGTATGTGTATGTATATAAATATATATATGTATGTATATATACATATATATGTATGTGTATCTACATATATATGTATGCATATATACATATATATGTATGTATATATACATATATATGTATGCATATACATGTATGTATATATATATATATATATATATATATATATATATATATATATATGTATGTATGTCAACAACGGAAACACACCAGAGGAAACATACTGTAGATTTTACTGCTAAAACACTAAATTACAAGGAACATAACAGGAAATATACTAAACAGAAGAGAGAGGATCCAGCGGAGCAGGCGAGGTCACGTGGCGGAAGGAAGCACACAGGTCAAAGTCACGCGACAACTGATGATTAAATATATAGGTAAATAAATAAATAACAGGTGCAGGAGGGGAAGCAACAGAAGAGTGGGGGAGGAGAAGTTAAAACTGTGAAAATTGAAAGAAGCGGAAGGTTGAAAGGAGGGGCGAAACCCCTTGCATGTTTTATTTTGTCATGCCTGGGCCTTAGTTAAGGTGGCAGTAGGCAAGTGTTCATTTAGACTTCCACTGCAGCTGTGAATATATTAAAGAACATTTTTTTCTTTGTTTTGTGGAGTTTTAGTCTTTTTGTTTTATCTTATTTATCTTTTAAATTTTAATAACTACGGAACACAAGCTATAGCAAAACGAGAACGATATTTAGGATTTTATTTTTAAAGATTTATTATTATTATTATTACTTTTTTTTTTACTTTACTGCTAATAGAAACAAGGGAACGAATTATTTATTGATCTTCTTATTTTTATTTCTTATTTGTTTTTATTATTATTATTATTATTATTATTATTATTATTATTATTATTATTATTATTATTGTTGTAACTAAGGCATCAGTGAACTAAAAACAAACAAAAAAACTAGACATGGCATAATGAGTGACGAAGGGGAAATCAGCTAGACAGAGAGGCAAGGAAGAGCACCGGGTGATGAGGTGAACAGATGAGTGAAATGGGTGATAAACAGGGTGATACTCATGGTGATAATGGAGGTAGATAAATGAATTGCGGAAGACGAATCAGGCGGTGCGTGTTGTCATCTTTGGGTTATTGAAGTTTATGACAACTTGGTCTGACGGTTGCAAGAGGGGAGGACTCTAAAATAAAGCATGTGCGACATAATATACATATATATATACATATATATATATATATATATATATATATATATATATATATATATATATATATATATATATACACACACACACACACACACACATAGGTGGCTTAGGGTTGTGGGTAATTGGATAAAACAAAAGACATAACAAACGAAGTAAAACGAAGTAACAAGACAAAACTAATTGGGTTTAACTGAACAAATATTAAGCAAAGAACGTAGTAGGGTGTTTAAAACACAACAAAGCAAAAGTGAATAATTTTTTAGAAACGTAATAGAAATCAATGTAACAAGAACAGAAAAACGAAAGTGGTGATTATAACAAAACATAGTAGAAAGTGGCTGTTTTTTTTTTTTAAGGAGTACTTTTTCCCCCTTTTTCCGTAGAACAACTCCATCTTGCTCGTCCTCTGACTCACATGTCTGCCTTATGCAATTGCACTCCCATAATCACAGGCAATCGAGTCAGAGTCCGTAGCAAGTTTGTAAGATGTTCCATCTTTGAGATCTCTTTGTTTATAATTCGTCGGCGCTGATCCCACGACCACTAGGCGGCCCGAGGCGGGCAAAGTGACGAGCCGTGGTTGGGATAAGGCCGATATGCGAAGCTTAGCCTCGCTCGGGTTATGCCCGTGAGGGGAGCCCGGCCTGTGTCACTAATGCCGACTCGCTCACGTGTGTCAGCTGTTGCTGACTCGGCTAAACCTAGTCCTTACCCGCCGTGGTGCCCAGCCACAGCAGTAACCTCCAGGCGACAATTGCAACTTCTCGTGCTGGGGAGGGCGCGAACCGCCGACCCCTCGGATGAGAGGCCGACACGTTACCACTGTACTAGCCCAGAGGCTGAGCCGTAGTACGATATGATACGATAGAGATTTGTGAAGTTCTAGCTTCGCCCGGGCCTTCCATATATAGCCCGGCCTGTGTCAGCTTTTTATGGCTGTCTCATTTTGCTTTCTGACACTCGGTGCTTACCGTGGCAGTGGGATTGCCAGCAGGCGCTCCTGTCGCCATGGTGTAAACATACTGCATAATCTCTTTACCAGCACGACGGCTGTTGTCGGCGGAACCTGTCTCAGGAATTGTGTGTGCTCAAAATTCTCTAAGTAATGTATGAGTGTGGCGTTCGACTCGCCGCAATGCATGCAACGCCTCTCTTCACGGTCTATTGTCTCTATGATCTGCCATGCACAGTGGAAACCTTCGGTACCTCTGTTGATTATTTCAGAGAGTGCCAGTGGTTCATAGCCTGTGGCGTCTGAGTACCAGCTGGGCGAGGGGGAGGATCTCGTTTCCTCTCTGTGAAGCTACAGGAGGAAAGTATGAGCAGCCACAGTACACCTCTCCTTCAGTGATTTTCTGCTAGGTTGTATGATCATGGGATCTGGGGGCATACCTCTGCCAATGTAGTAGTAGTTCATTCCCTCTGATGCCAATGTGGCTGGGGACCCAGTTTATGATTATTCCTCCAACCTGAGGCAAGAATCCTCTGTGCCATTGTGAGGATAGTAGTCAGAAGGTAGATGTTGTCTTTGAGTGAGCGCTGCTGAAGACAGTCGATGGCTGCCCTTGAGTCTGTATGTATGACCACGTGTCCTTCCCTCAGGGATGCGTGGGCTAGGGCTCCCATAATTGCAACTGCCTCTGCCTGTAGTGAGGAGGCATTGTCTGTTACCCTTATGGATTTTGTGGCATCCCTTGCTGCAAAGCCGGCGCTTGCAGTGTGGCTCAAGGGATCGACTGATCCATCCGTGAAGTATGTTCTACTACCCGGAGGAGTGATGGCTGCAATGACCCTCTGGGTTTCTGCCTTTAGACTAGGTGTGGGGTATTGACTCTTTTTCATTGACAGGCCCATGATGGAAAACTTCATCGAGGTTTGTGCCCATGGCGGGGCTTCGACAAAGATAATGGTGTATTAACACTCTGGCTGTATGAGGCAGCCAGGAGTTGTTTGCAAAGAGCTCGTTGTCTTGTTTTAGGCGTCTGACTTTTTTTTTTTGTCTTCAGCTTGTGCTCCTGGGAGCCTGGATGACCTTTGACAGGAATTGTGCTGCCATTAGAGCGATTCGTGAGTCCATGGGGAGAAGGTTTGCCTCCATGAGTAGGTTGGGGACCTTCGTCTACCTTGGGGCACCCAGAATGATACTGGCAGCTTCATTTTGGACTGTCTCCAATTTCTCTTTGTGTTTTCTCCTTGTGCCAATCAGAGCGACTGAGGCATAGTCCATAATGGGCCGGACGACATTTACATAGAATGATCTTAGTACTTTGTGTCTGGCTCCTATGCGTCTCCCACTCATTGCTCTCATGACAGACAGTATTGTTTTGGTTTGGTCAACCAGGTGCTGGACCTCCTTGCGGAAGAAGAGGGTCCGGTCTATCCTTACCCCAAGGTAGAGGAAGTCCTTAACCCACTCCAAGTCCATTCCCTGGATTTTCAAACTTGTACCTTGAACTTTATGTCTCAGAGCCATGGCTTTGGATTTGGCTACAGATATCTTTAGTCCTGTACTACAACACTCCTCAGACACGAGCTGCAGACAACCCTGGGCTTTATTTAGGCAGTATGGTCCAGTGGAAATGATAGCAAAATCATCTGCATAGGAGATGATCTTGCACCCCACTGGGAGGTTGAGGATACAGGACATTAATGTGTTAAATAGGGCTGGGATGAGAACCCCACCCTATGGCGTTCCATTTTCTAGTGGCATGTGCTGTGATAGGTGACCTTGGAATTTGACTCTGGCTGTCCTGTTCCTAAAGTAGTCACCTATCCAAGCCAATTGCTTACCTCTGATTCCCTTCTGGATCAGGCTCTCTTGAATGGCAAGAGGACTTGCTAATTCAAAAGCATTCTCCAGGTCAAGGAATACTACCACAGATGTGCCCGTGCTTATTGTACTCAAGAGCGTGGCTATGCCCCTGATGAACCCATGGAAGTATTCATGTGGGGGTCCCATTTTCCATTGGAGCTGGTTAAGTACCATCCTCTCGGCCGTCTTGGCCAGACAGCTGAGGAGAGAGATGGGGCAGTACTTCCCTGACTCCTGTGGTTTGGGGATGGGAACTATGGTAGCCCTCTTCCAACTCTGGTGTAGAGTGGATGTTTCCCATGACTTGTTGATGAGTTACAGGAGTGCAAGCTCACCTGCTAGTCCTAGGTGGGAAATGATGGGGTACAAGATCCCATCAGTGCCCGGGGCTGTGTTAGAACTGGTTTTATAGGCATTTCTTAGTTCCCTCAGAAAAAAAGATAGCATCTGAGTTATCGGGTTTGGCTGCCCTTTCTCTGATATGAGCAAGTTCTCGCAGAGACTCATGTGCCAGCCTGTTCACCTCTGACTGAGGGTCGTGGTGCATGCACCTCGGGGCTGAGCGGCTGGTAGCTCGCCTGACCCGTTGCCATAACTCTGAGAGGGTGGTTTGGTGGTCAAAGGACTCACACCATTCCAGCTACTTTTCCTGCCTGACTCTGTTGGCAGTTTCCTTGGCATCCCTGACAGCCTCCCTTAGAAGGGCTAGGTTGTCAGGGGTTCTTTGCCTTCGGAATTGTTTTCGGCACATGCTTGCATGACCTCCCTAATCTCATCGTTAAAGTACCAGGCGTCTTTGTGACTCCTAGACCCAGGCCGAGTTTTAGGTATGATCAGTGAGGCTGCTTGATTAATGGCATTTACAAGTCTGGCTTCAAGCACTTCCACATTTTCACTTTGTAGGGGTTCATTGCATCTCAGACATTGGGCCAAAGTGTTCTGAAACGCCTGCCAGTTGGCCTTGTCTGTTTTCCATCTTAGATTCGGTCGTGGCATTTCGGCTGGGCTAGCATCCATAAGGGTAGTTATAGTGCCATAATGGACACTTGTGACAGTCTCATCAACACACCAGCTAAGAGAGTAGAGCAACCTCAGGGAATGTTTCAAGCACGTAGGCTATGTTGGCCAGGATGGGGTGGTGTGCATTGTCTCCCCCTATGATCACTTGGTCATGTGCTGCAGAAGCACAGACCTGGCTGATGTCTAAGCTCCTTCAGCTTGGCTGACTGTACACTTTGTACAGTTTGAGGGGCCCCCCGGCCAGGTGAATCTCGACAGCAAGAGATTCAACATCGTCTCCACAGTGCGGTCCATCGGCTATTGCAGAGCAGGGGATTGTCGCTCTGAAAAGGATGATCAAGCCTCTCTTGCCATCAATGTGTGGCAGCATGAAGACATGATACCCTGAGAAGCAAACAAGTCCCACTCTTAATGTCTCCTGGAGCATGGCAATATCAGTGCTTCTTGAGTGCACTATTGAATGGAGGATGGCATTCCTTGTAGGGAAGCCATTAATGTTCCACTGTAGTATGCTTAGATTGTGTGTAATTGTAGCAGCAACCTGGAGTTCAGCGTAGTTACCCAGGTTGGGTCACATCAGGTCCACAGCCATGTCCGCGCTCATTGGACAGTGGGCTCCCCTCGTTCCCTGCGTGCTTACATTGCGTTCGTGTATTTAAGCCGCAGATCCTGAAACAAGATCAGAGACAAGCAGACAAGAAGGAACGGACGAATCAGAAGCAGGATAGATGAACAGGCTCCTCCCCTCTCTCCCTGCGGTGAATCGGTCCTTGATTGGACGATTCAGAGAGGGGGGATGATCGGTTCCGGCAAGGGTGGCGGACGGGGCGCAGCGGGTGGAGCCGAGCAACGCCAAGAGAGTTAGCATGATGCCATGATCCCTCGATCATGTGGCTTTTGCATGGGCATATTAAAGAGATGCACCGCGCCCGGTCCCATGCAATCTCGGCCTCGGCTCTTCCGCGTTACCGGACGGTGACGCGCCCCCCATTGTTTGATGCCACGATGCTATGTGCTTGCATGTAGCTTCGTGCCCTACTAGCCTACTCTTTCCTATGCGAATTTTCGGCATTAGGATGACTCTGTGCACACCTTCTGGTGAACTGGACCCCATCTTCGGGCGCGTGCTCGGACGTGGGCAGACCTTTACCTCCCGCAGGGGAGGGTGTGTCTGGGGGGCCTTAGAAGGCCTGCCTTACGGTGTGCATAAAGTTGCCATTCTTTTGTTAGGGATTGGTCTGGCAGACCATCTGATGACTGCCACTCTTTTTCTTTCGAATAGGGCGATAGGCAGGTAGAGCCCCCTTGTCAGGCATTCAGCCAGGTTCTGTCTAATAGCAGCTGCTAGACAGAACATCAAGTTCCCGTGATAGGAAGTACCTGGATAAAAGTTAGTCTTTCTCCCTCACTGTGATGAAATAGTCTGTGGTGACTATTTTAGAGGGATGAAGGAACTACTGGAAAGGTACAGGTCCCCTCTACTCTCACTGAGGTGAAACTTGGGTGTTTCAGAGAGAAGAGGGATTCACGTTAAACTCATCCTGCCAAAAGAACTGCCTGGAAAAAAGTCAGCTCCTCTCCCTCACTGTGATGGAAACAGTCTGTGGTTGGCTGTTTCCAGAGGGACGAAGGAGCTTACTGGAACAGGTACAGAACCCACCTTCTCTCACTGAGGTGAAACATCCTTTGGATGTTTCAGAGGAAGAGGGATCCACTCAAAAACCGTCCTGCCAGAGGAACCTCCTGGAAAAATGTTAATTTCTCTCCCTCACTGTGGTGAAACAGTCTGTGGCCAGCTGTTTCAGAGGGATGAAGGAACTGACAGGAACAGGTGCAGGACCCCCCTCTTTTCTCAATGAGGTGAAACAACCTTTGGCGTTCAGAGAAAAGAGGGATTCACTTTGAAAAAGGGTACAGGTCCCTCCGAGGAGCGGAGAGGAACTGCCTGGAAAAAGTGAAAGAGCCCCTTCCTCACTGAGGAAGGAGCAGAAGTGTTCCCATCAATGATGTTCTGTAGGTGGAAGGGCATCCCCTCTGGGATACTCCCAGAGGTTGACACCTACCCCAGTGTTTGCCGTGCGTGGCACCCTTGTGAGTTGGGAGACGGGAGTCCTGGAGGTTGAGCGATGCCGTGCACGAGTACGCCCTGCGGCTAGCAACACGCCTCTTTGGTCCTCTATTCTGGCAAGACAGGCGGCCTGATCCAGGCCCGGTCAGGTCAATCGGCTGGTCTCCCTCGGGAGGCTAGGGTCAAGCAGTCATGCTGCCGTTGGTACCCACACGTCCGTGTGTACCAGTGCAATCGGCTAATTGGCTGCGTATATTCACTCATCACCCCTGTTGCTGTTAGACATTGGTTCTAGCACTCAGCTTCCCCTTGTTGGACTCCGTGGTGGGTGGGGGCGTGAGTGAATGAAGCACTGCCAAGTACATGGAAAATCTAAATAAAAATCCCCCACAGACAGACCTTACTGTTGACGACCGTGCAAGGCCAGACCACGGCAGCCACCCTGAAGCCTTACGTGCCTCCGGGTGGCAAAAGAAAACCCCGAGCACAGGATGACACTGTCATGCCTGCTGCCAAGATGGCGGACAAGACAAATAAATCATGTACAAACATGTCTGTCCACCAGATTGTCCAACAGATGGACTCTCGTGCTGGCCCCTCCAGGCCAGCACCCTGACCTGGATGGTCTCTGAGCCCCCTCATGACGACCCACTGAATGAATCAGGAGCACCAGCTGAACCAGCCGAAACAGCTGGTGCCTCCACGAGCAAGCCCCAAAGCCGAAAGGGCGGACCGAAACGGCCGAGGCCGGAGTCCGACTCTGATGGCGAGTCTGGACCCCCAAGGCGTTTCCCGCAATTTAAGGTCCCCGTTAAACCCGAAGGCTTCGACAATGCCTACCAAATGGTAAGGGCATTGAGAGCCAGCGCAAAATCCGCTGTCGATCCGGGTTGCGCGAGATCAGGGCATGATCATCGTGCCAAAGATCAAGCCACCCTTTGTTCCTGCAGGAGACAAAGGAGTTAAAAGATGGGAGGAAAGTGAGCCTCTCGCCACTGAACCCCGAGGAGAAGAGAGTCAAGATGGTGCTACTTGGCTTCTCAGTCTCATACGATGTGGAGGTGATAACATCACACCCACAGGTCGTGGAGGCTTCCCGATTGTCGAAGGGGAAGACTCCAACCAGGCAAGTCCTGGTGACCATGAAAGGTACCCCAAGCTCCTCCCTTGATCTGGGTATCTGGGGTACCTACAACCTACGCACTTATGTGCCTGAACCACTTCGGTGTTTCAAGTGCCAGAAGTACGGACACCACCAGGCTAACTGTACAGCCAAGCCAAAATGTGGTGTCTGTAGCAAGGCACACAATACTGAGGTGTGCATCAAGGCACATAAAGAAGAAAAGAAGGACACAACAGCCAAATGTCCTAACTGTGCCAAGAGGCATCACGCCTGGAGCCTGGCTTGCTCTGTCAGGAAAGAGGCGCCTCAAACGGCAAGAGGTTGCTAAGAAGCGACCAGACTTTGTTCCTGCCCCCCCAGGCACCTACGTCTGGGGGAGGAACAAAAGCGAAAAGGCTTCCCGACCTCCTAAGAGGAAGGAAGCTGCCCCCCAGCCGAAACCGGAGATCTCCGACAATCAGAGTTCCCCAAGTGAAGCAAGTGCAGAGGAACCACAGGAAGAAAGGTTCCAACAGCACCACACGGTCCCCCCAGACCCAGAAGACATGTTCTTCGACGAGGGGGACATGTCGATCCTGATCACTGCTGTGGTCACAGCAGTGGCAGTATCCCTGTCCAGGACCGAGGAAGAGGCGGATAAGGCAGTCAGTGTTGCCATGACGACTCTTAAACAGACCGTGAAAAGCATAAAGGGAAGGAAGATGGAGAAGGCCAAATCAGCCCAATCCTCTCCCTCAGCCAGGTCGTGACTCCCCTCCCCTCTCAAAGCCAGGCTATGCCCTCACAGGCAGAGCCTAGTCAGGCTATGCCCTCACAGGCAGAGCCTAACCAGGCTGATTCAGTGCCACAAGCCGAATCAGAAGAAGCTGAGCCTGCCCAGGCAAGGCCAGCCAATGCACAGAAACAGCCTGGCCCGAGAAAAAGCCAAAGACGAAAAGTCAGAGCTACCAAAGGCTCTCCACCCCCCCAGTGGATCCAGGGATAGCCTGACAGCCGAAAGAGAGTCCTCAAGCAGTGAGGATCTCACAATGGAGTTGTCAGACTCCGACCGTCAACCCGAATGTGACGATGTCTCTGATGTAACTGTCAATTAGTAACATCATGACACGCAATCTAAGTATTCTGCAGTGGAACATCTCTGGCTTCTCCTCAAGGAGTGCCATCCTCCACGCAATAGTGCGATCAAGGAGCATTGACATCGTCATGCTCCAGGAGACATTATCAGCGGAAGCTGTTCGCTTCTCAGGGTATCACGTCTACGCGCTGCCACGTTCCGATGGCAAAAGAGGCCTGATGACCCTGGTGAAGGCAACAATTCCCTGCTCCGCAATTGCCGTCGAGATTCAACTGGCCGGGGGACCCCTGAAACTGTACAACGTGTACAGCAGGCCACACTGTAGTAGCTTAGACATCAGCCAGGTATGTGCTTCCGCAGCACACGACCGAGTGATCATAGGGGGAGACTTCAATGCACACCACCCCATCCTGGCTCCCTGCTAGTCACATAGCCAACGTGCTCGAGACATTCCCCGAGATCGCTCTCCTCAACAGCCAGGAGCCAACGCATGTGAGAGGAGGGGTCCTAGACCTCACCTGGCCACTGCGACTCTGGTGGAGAGGATTGGCTGGCGTGTCGATGAGACCGTCACTAGTGACCATTATGGCACTATAACAACCCTCATGGATAGTGGCCCAGCCGAAATACCACGACCGAATCCAAGATGGAAAACAGACAAGGCCAACTGGCAGGCGTTCCAGAGCGCCTTGGCCCGCTGTCTGAGAAGCAATGAACCCACACAGAGCGAAAATGTGGAAGTGCTACAAGCCAGACTTGTAAATGCCATTGATGAGGCAGCCTCACTGACCATACCAAAACTCGGCCTGGGTCCAGGAGTCACAAGGACGCCTGGTACTTCAATGACGAGATTAGGGAGGTCAACCACAGGGTAAACATGTGCCGAAAACATTCCGAAGGCAAAGAACCCCCGACAACCTAGCCCTCCTAAGGGAGGCGGTGAGGGATGCCAAGGAAACTGCCAGCAGAGTGAGGCAGGAAAAGTGGCTGGAATGGTGTGAGTCTTTCGATCACCGTACCACCCTCTCAGAGCTATGGCAACGGGTCAAGCGAGCCACAGCCGCTCAGCCCGAGATGCACGCACCACGACCCCCAGGCAGAGGCCAACAGACTGGCGCAAGAGTTCTCTGCGAGAACGAGCAGCGACAGTCTGCCAGCCGAACTGAGGGCAAGACAAGAACGCCTACAACCAGACAGACTGCTCACATCAAGAAAGGGCAGCCGAACCCGATAACTCAGACGTTATCTTTTCTCTGAGGGAACTAAGAGATGCACACAAAGCCAGTCGCAACTCAGCCCCGGGCGATGACGGGATCTCGTACCCCATCATCTCCCGCCTGGGACTGGTAGGTGAGCTTGCATTCCTGCAACTCATCAACAGGTCCTGGGAAACTCCACTCTACCCCAGAGCTGGAGAGGGCTACCATAGTTCCCATCCCTAAACCAAAGGAGCCGGGGAAGTACCGCCCCATCTCTCTCCTCAGCTGTCTGGCCAAGACTGCCGAGAGGATGGTACTGAACCGGCTCCGATGGAAAATGGAGCCCCACACGAACACCTCCACGGGTTCACCAGGGGCATGAGCACAGCGCACAGCATAGCCACGCTCTTGAGCACAATAAACACGGGCGCATCTGTGGCAGTAATCCTTGACCTGGAGAAGGCTTTCGAATGGCAAGTCCTCTTGCCATTCAGGAGAGCCTGATCCAAAAAGGAATCAGAGGTAAGCTCTTGGCTTGGATAGGTGACTACTTTACGAATAGAACAGCCGAGTCAAATTCCAAGGTCACCTATCACAGCACATGCCACTAGAAATGGAACGCCACAGGGTGGGGTTCTCAGTCCAGCCCTTTTACACACTAATGTCCTGTATCCTCAACATAAACCTCCCAGTGGGGTGCAAGATAATCTCCTATGCAGATGATCTTGCTATCATCTCCACTGGAGCACACTGCCTAAACAAAGCCCAGCGTTGTCTGGACTTGGTATCCGAGGAGTGTTGCAGGACAGGACTAAAGATCTCTGCAGCCAAATCCAAGGCCATGGCTTTGAGACATAGAGTCAAGGCACAAGTCTGAAAATCCAGGGAATGGACTTGGAGTGGGTTCAGGAATACCTGTACCTTGGGGTAAGGATAGACCGGACCCTCTCCTTCCGCCAGGAGGTCCAGTACCTGCTTGACCGAACAAAGGCAAGACTGTCTGTCATGAGAGTAATGAGTGGAAGACGCATAGGGGCCAGACACAGAGTACTAAGATCATTCTACGTACATGCTGTCAGGCCCATTGTAGACTATGCCTCCCTCGCTCTGATGGCATCAAGAGAAAATATAAAGACCGATTGGAGACAGTCCAAAACGAAACCGCCAGGGTCATTCTGGGTGCCCCAAGGTGGGCGAAGGTCCTCAACCTCCTAGTGGAGACAAACCTTCTCCCCTTGGCCTCACGAATTGATCTAACGGCAGCCCAATTCTTATCAAAGGTCATCCAGGCTCCCAGGAACACAAGCCTAAGACACAAAATAGTCAGACGCCTAGAACAAGATAACGAGCTGTTTGCAAACAACTCCTGGCTGTCTCACACAGCCAGGGTGCTAATACGCCATCAGCTCAAAGAACCCCTACTGGCCAAGGGCATGGACTCCCCACACCCTGACTGTGTCGAAGCTCCGCCGTGGGCACAAACCTCGATAGAGTTCTCGGTCATGAGACTGGCAAGCAAAAAGACTGAATGTTGTACGCCTAGCCTAAAGGCAGAAACCCAGAGGGTCATTGCAACCATCACCCCTCCGGGGAGCCTAACATATTACACAGACGGATCGGTCGATCCCTTGACCCACACTGCAGGCGCCGGCTTTGCAGCAAGGGATGCCACAATATCCATGAGGGTAACAGACAACGCCTCCTCGCTTCAGGCAGAGGTAGTTGCTATCATGGGAGCACTGAGACACGCGTCCAGGAGAAAAGGACACGTGGTCATACACACAGACTCCAAAGGAGCCGTCGACTGTCTTCAGCAGCGCTCACCCACTGACAACATCTACCTCCTGACAACCATCGGCACAATAACACAAAGGATGCTTGCTCAGGGTAGAAGAATTATCATAAACTGGGTTCCAGCCATATAGGGATCAGAGGCAATGAGCTTGCTGACAGATTAGCCGAAATCGGCCGGGGTATGCCCCCAAATCCCATGATAATACATCAGAGCCGAAGTTTACTTAGGAGGAAGTGTACGGTGGCGGCCAACTCCTTCCTCATGCAGCTTCACAGAGAGGAAACGAGACATTCCCCCTCGGCCAGCTGGTACTCAGATGCCAAGGCTATGAACCACTGGCACTCTCTGAAATAAACAACAGAGGTACCGAAGTCATTCTGCACAGAATGCGCCTAGGTTACCACTGTGCATGGCAGATCATACAAACCATAGAACATGAAGAGAGGTGTTGCATGCATTGCGGCGAGCCGAACGCCACACTGATACACTACTTGGAGAATTGCGTGCACACGCAATTCCTAAGACAAACCCCACAGAACACAGCCGTCGTGCTGGTAAAGAGATTATGCGAGATGCTTACACCACGGCTACAGGAGCGCCTGCTGGGGTAAGCACCGAGTGTCAGACCAACAAATGAGACAGCCATAAAAAGCTGACACAGGCCGGGCCATAAGTGAAAGGCCCGGGCGAAGCCAGAACTTCGCAAATCTCAAGCAAGCAAGCAAGCAAACAGATCAGATCCCCGATCCTCCAGCAGAACCAGACAACAGCAGCAGCAGCACAAGGACTGCCCAGTCCTTAGCCGACTGGGGAGTCTGCCAGCTCCCCCGTTGATTTCCGTATTCACCACCAACACCCAGCCATACCCACAACAAATACTCCCCAAAGAAATAAGACACCAGTAACCTCAAATAGGAGATGACCAACTATCATCTTCTATATCATGATGTTACTTGGTGATAGTTACATCAGAGACATCGTCGTATTCGGATTGACTAGTGTCAGAGTCTGGCTACTCCATTGCAAAGTCCTCGCTGCTTGAGGGTTCTTCGTCTGTTGTCAGGCTATCCCTGGGTCCACAGGGGGGTGGAGAGCCTTTGGTAGCTCTGACTTTGGTTGTTTCGGCATTTCTCTCAGTTTTTTTTTGTGTGTTTTTTTCTTTGCTGGCCTTGCCTGGGCAAGGTCAATGTGCTCTGGCTCGGCTGCACAGATTCAGCCTGGTTTAGCTCTGCCTGTGAGGCATGGTCTGGGTTGGAGTGGGGAGGGGAGTCTCGTCCTGGGGTGAGGGTTGGGCTGGTTCGGCTCTTTCCGAGCTTCCTTCCCTTCAGGACTGCTACAGTCTGGGTCATTGCCGTCATGGCCTCTTCACTCGACCTTGCCAGGGCTGTTGCTACTGCTGTGACTACAGCAGCAAAGGAGAGTCATATTCTCATCAAAGAGATCTCATCTCTTGGGAGGATTTGTAGGCTCTTGAACCTTTATCTGGGTTTTGCACTTTTTCATTGTCAGAAACTCCTTTTGTTGAGATATCCGGTGCGGCGGGGGCGGTCTTCCTCTTAGGAGGTCAGGGGGTC
>NC_051394.1:25869612-25872112 GCF_015228065.2 Penaeus monodon
CAGATGCTGTGCATGGCAGATCATACAAACCATAGAACATGAAGAGAGGTTTGCATGCATTGCGGCGAGCCGACGCCACACTGATACACTACTTGAGAATTGCGTGCACACGCAATTCCTAAGACAAACCCCACAGAACACAGCCGTCGTGCTGGTAAAGAGATTATGCGAGATGCTTACACCACGGCTACAGGAGCGCCTGCTGGCAATCCCACCGCCATGGTAAGCACCGAGTGTCAGACCAACAAATGAGACAGCCATAAAAAGCTGACACAGGCCGGGCCATAAGTGAAAGGCCCGGGCGAAGCCAGAACTTCGCAAATCTCAAGCAAGCAAGCAAGCAAACAAGATCAGATCCCCCGATCCTCCAGCAGAACCAGACAACAGCAGCAGCAGCACAAGGACTGCCCAGTCCTTAGCCGACTGGGGAGTCTGCCAGCTCCCCCGTTGATTTCCGTATTCACCACCAACACCCAGCCATACCCACAACAAATACTCCCCAAAGAAATAAGACACCAGTAACCTCAAATAGGAGATGACCAACTATCATCTTCTATATCATGATGTTACTTGGTGATAGTTACATCAGAGACATCGTCGTATTCGGATTGACTAGTGTCAGAGTCTGGCTACTCCATTGCAAAGTCCTCGCTGCTTGAGGGTTCTTCGTCTGTTGTCAGGCTATCCCTGGGTCCACAGGGGGGTGGAGAGCCTTTGGTAGCTCTGACTTTGGTTGTTTCGGCATTTCTCTCAGTTTTTTTTTGTGTGTTTTTTTCTTTGCTGGCCTTGCCTGGGCAAGGTCAGCGTGCTCTGGCTCTGGCTGCATAGATTCAGCCTGGTTTGGCTCAGCCTGTGAGGGCATGGTCTGGGTTGGAGTGGGGAGGGGAGTCTCGTCCTGGGGTGAGGGTGGGGCTGGTTCAGCTCTCTCCAGCTTCCTTCCCTTCAGGACTGCTACAGTCTGGGTCATTGCCGTCATGGCCTCTTCACTCGACCTTGCCAGGGCTGTTGCTACTGCTGTGACTACAGCAGTCAACAGGAGAGTCATATCTTCCTCATCAAAGAGATCTTCATCTCTTGGGGAGGGTTTTGTAGTGCTCTTTGAACCTTTATTCCTGTGGTTCTTTGCACTTTTTTCATTGTCAGAAACTCCTTTTGTTGGAGATATCCGGTGTCGGCTGGGGGGCGGCTTCCTTCCTCTTAGGAGGTCAGGGGGTCTTTACACTTTTGTTTTTCCCCCAGACATAGGTGCCTGGGAGAGCAGGAAGAAAGTCTGGTTGCTTTTTGGCAACCTCTTGTCCTCTGAGGGCCGCCTCTTTCCTGACAGAGCAAGCCAGGCTCCAGGTGTGATGCCTCTTGGCACAGTTGGGACATTTGGCTGTTGTGTCCCTCTTTTCTTCCTTGTATGCCTTGAGGCACACCTCAGTGTTGTGTCCCCCCTAACGGAAGCCGCCTTGCCTTGCGTCGCTTAATTTCCTCTTCGCTAGATGTGTTTGTCGATATGAGTTGCCATAGGTATACTCGTATATACTTGCCCACTACCTCTTGCGTTCGACTTGTACACGAATCTGTTCGAATTGAACTCTGTTGTTGAATATGATCTTAGTCTTTTTCTTGTTCATCCTCAGTCCGACTTTCAGACTTTCGCTATTCAGATCGTCTATTAGTTACTGTATTTCATTTGCAGATTCACTGAAGAGAACAATATCATCTGCAATCTTAGATTGTGTAGGTATTCGTCTCCTATTTAAATACCCTTTCTGTTCCATTCTAGCTTCTTGAATATGTCCTCAAGGCAAGCTGTAAACAGTTTTGGTGAGATGGTATCACCCTATCTAACACCTTTTTCAAATGGTATTTTATCGGTTTCCGTGTGGAGCTTGATGGTTGCTGTTCCATCTTCACATATATCTTCCAATATTTTATAATATACCTCCTCTAATCCCTGTCTTCGAATAGCTTCTAGTACTATTGGTATTTGTACAGAGTCAAATGCCTTTTCGTAATCAATGAATGCCATACACAGACTGTCAGAGATGCGAATTGTGATGACTCTTGTGAACAGTTTGTAAGTAACTGAAAGGAGGTTTATGGGTCGGTAGTTTTTCAGATCCTTTATATCCCCTTTTATGTATCAAAGTAATTGTCGTATTTTCCCAGGAGTTTTTCCGCTGAGAAAGATTTGTTAAAAAAATACTGGCTAGTTTCACAATTGCAATTTCTCCTGCATCTATTATAAGGTCTATACTGCTTCCGTCTTCACCTGGTGTTTTCTTTCTCTTCATGCCTTCGTGCTCTTTTTATTTCTTCTGCTGTGATGTATGTCTCTAGTTAATGCATTTGCTTCTATCCGTGACTGTTCATTTGAATTGTATAGATCCATGTAAAAGTATTCCACTACTCTTATAATTTTATTCTTATTATATGCCACTTCTCTGTCTAGTTTCTTTATTGCATACATTTGATCTCGCCCTATTCCGAGTCTCCTTTTAGCTGTTTTCAT
>NC_051394.1:25877112-25887112 GCF_015228065.2 Penaeus monodon
ACATCGCTTGCATCCAAGCTAACTGTTGGAGGGTCTACCTGGTACAACTGTTCAAAATACTCAACTCAACGTTCACGAACCCCAACATTATCTGAGATGATCCGTTCATCCGCTGATTGGACTGCAGTCATCTGGAGGGCTTAGAGTTCAGTTTTCTAAGGGCTTGGTAGGCAGGGTGAAGGTCATTAACCAAGAAATGGCCTTCAACCTCCTCAGCAAAATTCCTGATGAACTGTTCCTTGTCCCTTCTCAGCAGTGTCCAAGCCCTACGCACCATGGAACGATGCAAGACTTGATTCCCATTCAGCCGAGCCTTGCGACACGCTTCAGTAGCCTCTAATGTCTCCAGGGAGATGGAATTTCTGCCTTGTCCTGGGGCCAAGGGCCAATGGACTCTGAGCGGCTTTCGAGTTTTTACGCACTTAAAGGGCTCCCACAGAGAAACTGGGCCCTTTAAAGGGTTGTTGAGTTCTGTGAATCGGTCAAGATTTGCCTGGGGGAACCCACGGGCAAAACTCCTCCTCCCTTAGCTGTCCAGGTGAAACCCCCCTTTGGGGTTGCCACCCCTTTGGCCCGCGGTACCCATATCGGGTACTATGTCCAGCGAGGGCAGGGGGGGAAAGCGCTGGTACCAGGAGCCTCATTTTTTTGGGCCCTTTACCCAATTCCCGGAAAAGGGGCTATTCTCGCTGCGGGGATCAGCCCCCAAAACCCCGGGGGGGCCGACAGACATCTCATACCCCAACCCTTGGGCATACCCGGGAAAATGCGTGGGAAGTCCCCCAGAAAAATGCGAATATCTGGGCCAGGGGCAATTTCTGCCCCCGATGTAAATTTTGGATAAAACACTTCTTTCACCCCAAATTTTTATTTACATCAGTAGGGGCGTATCCACAATAAGAGACAGGGAAAAGCCAAGAGCAGGGCTTTTTTCCTCAATGCCAAATACGCTCATCAACCGGGGGTCACCTAAACACCGGGGGTTTGAAGTCAGCTGGAGATGGCTAGGGGCTCACGCTGGAGGTGGGGGGCCCTCGCTGAAAGGCCCGACCAGAGTGGGTTTGTCCCCACCCACACTGATATTCCGCAAACCGGGGCTTCTCACCTCTGATAGGGCAGCCACCCAACTCCCATTTGGTTTCCCAATTCCCCACGATGCAGAGGAAAACCGGGCTCATCCTGCTGCAAGGACCGGGAAATTTTTAAAGCGCCTCCCGGGGGGAAAGGGGGGCCTTTGGGGTTTTAAAGCCTCGGTGGGTCACTCTGGGTGCCCCCGGCCCCTCTGTGCCCCCCCCGACAGGGGCCCTAAATAAAGGGGGTCGGCGGGGGTTTTGTGGGACCGCTAAACCCGGGCCTTTGGGGGGTTTCTCGAGGGTTTTTTGCCCCACAAACCTTGAGGGTTGGGTTGGCACCTCCGGGGGCGCAGGGGGGAACGGTAACCTCTCATTCCAACCTGCGCCCCGACTTTGACCTCCCAGCGGGACCCACACCCCGCCTTATTTTTGCGGGGTGGGGGGAAAAACACCCCCCCCAGAAAAAATCCTTTTATTTTTGGGGTTGCCAGTGGGCCCTTTTGGGGGGGGAGGAGGATTTGGAAAGGCCACCCCCTCGACCCGCCCCTTCCCCCCGGGGGTTTGGCTAGGGGCAGGATTTTGGTACGGAGCCGAGCGTGTCCCACATGCTGGGGGGCCCCTAGCCCCCATACCTCGGGGGCCTCCTGGTTGCTCCGAGATCCCCCACATTTTAAAGGCCTGGGACTGCAATTTTCCCAGTTACCCAGGGGTTTTGGCCCGGGGAAAGGCACTGCAGAAGTTTTAAATGATGGAGGGGCTGTAACCGGAAAGGGGGCTTATGCAAAAGCTGCCCCCCCCTTTTCGCACAAACTAGCCGTGGGGGGAAGCTGAAAGGCGGGGAAGGGGCCAGGAAAAACATTTAACACTATCTAGGCTACCACACCATCGCTTCAAAATCACCATGCCCCATGAAGCAGCCACCCATGTTTATATATACATAACATTTTTGGGGTATAAAAATAAACATTAATGTATATGTACTATACATACACATATAAATATATAATAATATATAATTTATAATACATTTTTACATATATATTGTATATAACATATACATACATATTTATATAAAATATATTATATATATATAATAATATGTCTATATACATTTTACATCATATATTTTTTAATTTTATATTTTATATATAAAATATTGTATATATACAATATTACATATATATGTAAATACTCAATATATGAAATATATATACATCAATGTTATGTAAAAATATACATATATCATGTTATATACATATATACATGTTTTTATACAAAATATCCCATGAAATATTACAAAATTACATGAAATTATATACTACATATATATTTTATAGTATTCCCCCTACACTTTTAGATATAAAACATACATATATATGTTTTTTTTTACAATACATACAAAATATATTTATTATACATTACTTACTTTTTAATGTTTTATACATCCCACATATGAAAATATTTTACATACTGTAAAATATTAAAACATATATACATTTAAAATATACTTTAATCTTTTTAAAACATACATATATCCCTGTCTTTTAACATATATACATGTAAATATACATTATACATGTATATATACAAAATATCCCTGTATATATACAAAATATACTTGTATATTACATACACATTTTGAAATTTTTAACATACACGTTAATTTTTGGTGAAATGTGTATACATACAAAATATATTATATATACATATACATACTATTTATGTTTTATATATACAACACATATTGTAAAATATACATACATACAAAAATATTTATTTTAAAATTATATTATTTTATAAACATACAAAATTTTTTATGAATATTACATAACAATGTATATTTTACATACACTTTAATGTTATTACTAAAACTTTATATGTATATAAAACATATTATTTTAATATATGTATATATGCATACACATTATGCATAAATACATAATATGTGTATATGCATAAAAAATTATGAAAATATTACATAAAATATTATGTATATAAATAAAAAAAAAATTAGAAATATACATATACAGACATAATAATATTATATAAATACAATAAAAGGTATATGAAACATATACATCATTATAGGGATTTTATACTCCCACATTAGGGTTTTAAATACCTAAAATATATATGTAATATACAAAACCAAAATATTTTATAATACACATACATATATGTATATAACAAAACCCCAATTTATTTTAAATATACAAAATATTAATATATATATTTTAAAATTATAAATATACACTACACATATTGTAATATACATACAAAAATATTAAAAACTCCACATATATGTATATATAAAACCTACATATATATGTAAAATGTACTCCCCAAAATATATTATATGACATGCCAAAATATGTATAAACCTAATATATATGTAATTACATACTTTATATTTATAAAATATTGTTATAACAACATATTATTAACAATACATATTTAGGGTATATTAAAAACATCCTTTATGTATAAAATAAAATTACATCCATTGTAAATATCAATATACATCATATGTATTTTATAAAACATGAAAATATGTATATTTACATATTCATATTTATATATGTATGTATAATACTATGGCATATACATAAGCCATTTTACCAAAGCCCCACGGACTGTTAAAAAGAGGGCGAAATTTGACGATATATCTGCCCTCGTTTTGACCCACAGTACGTCCCCCGTGCCCGCGGGTAAGGTCGGGCCTACCTTCCCCCCTCTTGGCGGGTCGGTCGGACACATGCCCCCCGCACTCCCCGTTTTCCCATGAAAATCGTCTCATGTTTTCCCTTTATTTGTGTTGTACTTTTTAGCAATGAGAGTCAAGCCGTAATACCAATATCACAAAACCCCTCCCAGCCCTGTACCAAAATTTCCCCTATAGACTCTTACAATCATATATATGCATATTTTTAAAAAATCACATACATTTATTTGTTTTTATACATATAAAACCATGAATATTTAATACCCCATGCATATATATATATAAAATTATTTTATTATATAAAATATATTTTAATATATATTATATTATGCATATTTTCATTTTGGCTAAAAAAATTTTGTATATATAAAATATACATGCTTTATATTTAAAATTTAATATTAAATATTAAAATATATTTTATATATTATTTTGCATATTTCCCAATAATAAAATGAAATTTTTATCCCTATACATGCAAAATTTATATTATATATATATATATTTTTAATATGTATATGATTTATAACATATATATTATATATGTGTATTTATCATATACATATGTATTTTAAATTAATTTTTATCTTTATTATATAAACATTTAATGCAAAATTTTATCCCTTTTTATTCATATACTACATATGTATATATATGTTACATAAAATAATATTATGTTTATCCCTTACTCTATACTACTATTTTATATATATGTGTATTATACATAATTTTATGTACATATATGTAACATAATATATGTAAAAATACACAAAAACATATATATTATTTTACTAATTATAAAAAATAAAAAAAATTGCATAAAATTAATATATGATATATTAAGACATTAGTATAATACACATTATATGTAAAATATACACTATATATGTATTTATACATATATATATGATATTACATAAAAAATTTTGACTATTTATTTTATTATCCCTACAAAATATATGTATATATACTACATATAATTTTATATATAAAATAATATTTATGTTATATATACATACATATAATAAAATATATACATACATAATTTTTTATATTACATACATAAAATTGGGGTATTCCTACTTTTCTTTATTTTGTATAAAATATCCCAGAATATATATGTATATTTCATATTTTGTATATATACACAATATATATGAAATATATCCCAACCATAAAATAATATAATATTATAATACACATAATATGTATAAACTATCATATATTTTAAAATACAATATATATGTATTATACTCATATATATGTATTTATACAACAAAAATGTATATATACATAATACATTATTCATTTTAATAATAACATAAAAAACATTTTATTGTATATATACTATACTTTACATATATTTTCATTTTACATATATACATATATAGTATTAAAAATATACATACAATATTCATATATACATATACAAATAAAACCATTTTTATGTATATTACATGCATATATATATATATATATATATATACAAATATTTTTTATATGTGTGTTTTGTGTGTGTGGGTGGGGTTGTTGTGTGGTGTGTGTGTGTGTGTGTTACTGCATGCATGCATATTTTATATAATATATAATAAAAAATTATTAAAAAAATATAATACTATTAAAAAATTTATATAATTAATTTTAAATTAAAAATATATTTTATATATATAAATAATTATATTTTATTATTTTTTATATTATATTAATATATTTTATTTTATGCATATATATATGCATATTTACAAAACTTTATATATACCCAAATTGTATGTTTTAACAAAAATACATATAGGGTTATACAAAATTATACATATAGGTTATATACATACACATAAGGGATAAAAATTTCCATTTTAAAAAATATATACTTTCCAACATTATGTATATATACATACACATATTTTATATATACATCCCATATATGTATATATACATACAACATTTATTACATACATTATATGTTATATGCAACATATATATGTATTATGCAAAAATTTTAATGTATTATACTATATATGTATAAAAACATTTCCCTATATGTAATATACACATAAAATATATATTTTATATATCCCAACACATAAAAATATATATGTATAATAATATTGTATGTATATAAACTATATATGTGGGTTTAAATCCCCTTTAAAATTGTGTATGTACATATACATATATATGTATGTTTTTAATAATATTGTGAAATGTTTATATACATTATTGTATGTATATATACAAAATATGTGTATGTATATATATATATATATTATCTGTATATGTATTTATCAATATGTGTTTTGAAATTATTAATTGTATTAAAATATACATATATGTGTATGTAATAAAATAAATATGTATGTATATTACATATATTTGTTGCATAAAACCACATATATAGGTATTTATGCATATATGGTATGCTTATATATAATACATATTTTTTTTGTTATATACATATTGTGTATGTATATTTTCCATATATATATTATGAAATATACATAATATATGTTATGTTTATTTTACTATATATTATATACATATTTTGTAGGGTATGTATATTACATATATGTGTATGAAATTACATACTTTTGTATGTATTTTGTAAAATATACATTTAGGGATGATACACTTTCCCCAAAACAAAAACGTGTATTTTATAAAATCATAAAATGTGATTGTAATATACAAAATTTTATGTATATATACATATATACATATTTTAAATATACAAAAATATATTATGAAATATATCCCACATATATATATGTAATATACACATATATATAATGTTTTAAAACCCACATATTTTATGTAAAATTATTCATATATATTTTAATATAACATACATATAGAAATTATACTATACGTACATATATTTTCAATTACATATAATATACTATATATGTTATATACATGCAAATATATATATATATATTATTTTATTAATATATATATATATATATTTTTGCTGTAATTATGCATACACATGTATATGTATTATATGTTTAATTTATGTATATGTGTATTACATATTGTATGTATAAAATACATATATATATTTTATAAATATATATACTTACATATTTTATCATATATACTATACTTTATATACATAAAAATATACATATATATGTATATATACTGTATTATATATATGCATGTATAATATACCTTCCCCACCTGAATGTATATGTAATTGATTTATGATGATATCTTTATACATTAGGGTATGTATATATAAAATTAATATATATTAGGGTTTTTTGTAATATTACATCTAAAACCCATTAAAACTTATACATAATACATTACTAATACATATCATATTTGTTATATATATTTTGGTTTTACCCCCCGCCCGCCTTCGCCCTCTCTGCCAAACAAAAGGGCAGGCAAAGGCAGACAGGGTGTTACCCAAACAGGGTCGTGAACCTGAACAGTTCCAAGGGGAAAGCACCACAGCGCCCAAAACACCACGGGGGAAAACGTCACGGGGCGAGGCGGGGCACAAAATAAAAACACGAGGGACAGTTTTCCCTTATTTACACAATTATTTCCCCCTAATTTTTTCTATAGGCCAATACAGGGGGACACCAGATGTGACACTGCACGATACAGCTATAAAGGGGCAACAAAAGTTTATCAGGTCCCACGGACACCGAGGCCCCTTCACAGGAAAAAGCCCCAAACTGCGCCTTCCCTGCTTTTTCCCTTCCGCTCAGGGCCAGCTGCGTAAATTTTTTTCCCCCAGGTCCCTTTTTTAAACACATGCCCAGGTCATCCTTTTCCTGTTAACAAAATGTTTCGCACAAGCCCAAAGCCCCAACGGGCCCTTTGCACTATCCCCCTATCAAGCAGCGCCCCGGTTTTGCTCTGCCCTACCAAAACTTTAAAACAAAAAAACAGAAATTTAAATAAAATTAGTCCTCATGTCGGTCAGCGTCTGCCACGTCCTCATCGCCGCTTCTGGGGCTAACGTCATCTTCTTTTTCACCATGGCCCCAGGAGTAGCTTCCTGGCCCATGGTAACGCCACAGCCGGTCCACGTGGACAACAGACGGTCGTTTTCGCCCTCTGCGAATTTGATAGGTGCCATCAGAAAGGGCCGCTACCACCGTGTATGGCCCTTCCCAGGGGCTCTGTAGCTTCGGCGAGAGCCCTCGCTTCCGACGCGGGTTATGCAGCCACACTCTGTCACCTATGTTGTACCTCACTTCCCTCATGCGCCGGTCATAGGTCTCCTTCATGGTATGGCCGGCTACCTTGAGCTTGCCACGCACTCGTCGGTGCACCTCCGCCAGGTTAGCGGCGCTCCGGTGCGTCAAGTCCTCGAGGAAGTCAGGCAACGGCCCCACACCAACCAACTCCTTGCTCCCCGACGACTCTTCTGGACGCTCCACTTCCTCACAAGTGCCCAGCTTTGCACCAGCTGGCACCTTCTGGGCCTTATCGGAGAAGTTAGCTACCAACACTGTAACTAACCCCTCCCCTGGTCCAACAAGGCTCCGCCCAACCACTACGCCATCAGCCAGCTGCAGGTTTTGGATGGGCTCCACAAGGCCCTCTACTCTACGCATCACTCTTGACAGTCTCTGTCCTGGGGGCAAGGTGCAGTCGCTCAGCCGTAACTACCTCTGCACAGCCAACCACTGGAAGCAGGGGCACATCTTCACCGTGCACCCTCACCAGCTTCCGTCCAAGGTCGACACACGCCTTACTCTGCGTCAGGTAGTCAAGGCCCAGCAAACAGTGCTCGTCCAGATCGGCCACATACACCGGCAGCCGCTGCACCGTGCTGCCCACGCCAATACGAGCCTCCACTGGCCCCTTGAGCTGCACACAATGCCCCGTGACACCACACAGTCTCTGTGGTGCGTCTGGAAGTCGCATAGTGGCCAACATATCAGGCCGCACTAGGGTCTTCTCAGCCCCAGTGTGCACTATCAGGCGGCATGGCTTCCCATCTATTGAGCCCTCCACCTGCATCGTGCTGGTTCGACGGCAGCTTACCCAAGTCGGGGCCCGGGAACCGAGGACGGCTGGGTTTCGGCCCCCTTCTCCAGCCTGTCCGAGTTTTCCGCCTGTACCACTTCCTTAGCCTTAGGACATGCACTCGGATGGTGACCATACCTGCCACAGTCCTTGCAGCACTGCTGGAAGGCATCAGAATCCATCCGGTTGAGAGGACGTGTTCTCCGCTCCCTCTGACACTGACTACGTCTGTGCCCTACCTCTCCGCAGCCCCAACACAAGCCTTGGAAAGTGCTCGGGCTCACCTTCCTCAATGCTACCTTCTCCACTTTAGCCTTCTGGCCCCGGAAGTCATGGCGGGGCTGAGCAGCTGGCCCTAGGCCACTGGTTGCCTTCAGGAAGGCCTCGAACTCCAAGGCCCTCGCCAGCGCCACCTGCAGGTCCTCAGGGTGTGCCTGCTTGACGTAGATTTGAAGCTGCTGGTCCTGCAAAGCGTCAACAAAGAAATCGCAGGCCAGGACCATGATCATCTCTTCCGCAGCTGCAGGGTACGACCTCCTTACCAGCGCCTCTACATCCTGCGCCAGCTGGGACAGTGTCTCGCCACGCTCACGAGTCCGCTTCTTCAAGCGCGCCCGATATACCTCGGCCTGGTGGTGGTGCCCGAAACGGCTTTTCAAAGCCTCCGCCACGCTGGTGTAAGAGGCCTGTTGGGATGGCGGCAGATGCCCCAACACTTCCACCGCGGGGCCCCTTAGCGCTGTTACCAGCTGCAGGGCCTTCTCTTCCTGGCTCCAGCCCTGGGCAGATGCCAGCATTTCAAATTGGGCGACTTATGCCTCCCAGGCCACCTTCCCGTCGTACTCAGCTGGCTTACGCTTCACAGAATGTCTGGAGGCCGAGGGGCTGCGGGGTGGAGAACGCGTGCCGTGAACTAACACGCCCGGGGGGGAGGAAGGGGGTGAGGGAGGCAACGAGGCGGGTTGACCGGGTCCGAGTTTGCCGCCACCTATACCCAAGGGAGCGGTTCCGATGGGTCCCCAGCCTTCTGCAGCGACCACTGGCTGCGACACGACGCTGCGAGGCCCGGGGGTTTCCTGCCACGGACCCCAGGCAGACCCCAGTAAATCTGACACTCTGGCATCTGTTGCCAGAACCTCGTCTGCCTTCTCTGCTTGCAACGTTACTACCTCGTGACGCCGCCTTTCCGCCTTCACTTCCTCCCTCAGGCCCTGAA
>NC_051394.1:25899054-25900753 GCF_015228065.2 Penaeus monodon
ACCTTTAAACCCAAAAAAAAAGGAAACTAAGCCTTCAACAGTATACTTAGAAGCAAAAAAAAATTTTTTCAGAGATAGATAGAAATGTATTTAATTATAATACATATCACAAATGTATTTATGTATAATATATAATTATAATATATATATATATATATAAGTATATATACCCTAAATCTATCCTATCTATCTATCGTATCAAATGTATATATGTTTACATATATATGTATGTGGAAATGTATTATTTATAAATACATACATAATACATATATATATATATATAATTTATATATAAATAAAAATATTAACACACACCGTGTGTGTTTGTTTTGGGTGTGTGTGGTGTGTGTGTGTGTTGTGTGTGTGTGGTTTTGGGGTTGGTGTGTGTTGTTTGTGTTTGTGTGTGTGTGTGTGTAAACCCCATCTTTTTTTACAGTTTTGTTCGTCGTACGTCGTGGGTTTCCCCAGTTTAAAAAATGGGTAAGACGTTAGAAGCACACACACAAATATATTATATATAATATTATATATATAAAATATATAATATATTATTTATAATTATACATAAAATATATGAATATATGTATATATTTATATTTACATTTTTATATCAATATTTATTCAATATGCATATATATGCATATATATCATATAAATGTTTACATACATGTGTATATATACATAGATATAGATGAATATACATATATATATATATTATATAGTAGATACACACATACACACACACACACACGTATAACTACATCATAATATTATATATTAAAATATATATATTTTAATATAATAATATATATTTTATAAATATATATTGTGGTGGGGTGTGTGTGTGTGTGTGTGGTGTTTTGGGTGGGTGTTAAAGAGGAGAGATATACATATAAAGATAGTTACATAATATATATATTATATATATAAAATATATATATATATTATATACATATAAAAAGAATCTTTAATATTAATTTTTAACGGTTTGTTTAATTCGCAATTTTTTTATCTTAGCTGTTTGTGATGACATTCTTGCACTAGGGGGGAAAATGTGTTACTGCTGTAGCATGGAAGTATGGTTTGTGTTCAAATTTCCCCTTTCCTCTTAGTTTTCAGCTTTTCATATATGTAATGTCTCAGTCCCTTTTCGGAGCGACTTAGGATCCTGATGATGGGGACCTCCACAGTTAGCACTTGGAAATCGGTAGTACATGGTGGGTTTCAGAATTTACGGCAAAACAAATTTACCGGTCTTTACGAACATCTAATGGGGTGTGTCCAAATTTTTTGGGATCTATTACGTGCTTTGGTTTTTGGATTCTTACGGGGACCGTTCATACCCGACATTGACATTTCGGGGTTTTTATTTAAAGAAAAGGAAAAAAAAAACCAGCCCTTTTTTTTGTCGCAGATTCCCACCCTTTTGGTTACAAGAAGTCCACTACGTTTTGGCCCCTTATGCTCTCGAAATTTCATTTCCATGTCCTCAAATCCCTGTAAAAAGCACCCCAAAAGGGTATTTGGCCAATGGTAGTTACACGGGAACCCGGAGGATGGGAAAGTCACTTAAGGGGAAAAAATTTAGAAAAAGAAAAAGTACCCCAAAGGACGCCCAGACTAGGGGCCTCCCTCCCCGGGGTCAAAGCCTAAAGGCTACCCTAGTGTAGAAGAGAGCTGCGGGTCGAGGTGGGGTGCT
>NC_051394.1:25900853-25935912 GCF_015228065.2 Penaeus monodon
CACCTCTGAAGGCAGCCACCTCACTCCCAGTGCTCAATTCCACGAAAAGCAGAAGGTAACCGCTCATCCTGCTGCAAGGACCGGATGTTCCAACGCCTACCGGAAAGCACGCCTGAGGTTAAGCCTGGGGTGGTCACTCTGGGTGCACACCACCTCTGTTTGCCCCGCCGACACAGCCCTAATAAAAGGGTCGGCGGGATGTGGGACCGCTCATCTGCCTGTGGGGTTCCGAGGGCTTTTCCCCCCACAAGCTTCATGGTGGGTTGGCCCTGCCGGGGCCGCAGGCGGGACGAGTAACTCTCATTCCAATCCTGCGCCCCGACATTTGACCTCCCAGCGGGACCCACAGCCCGCCTTACTTGCTGGGTTGGAGGGACAACACCCCTCCCCCCAGAATATCCATTTATTTTTGACGTTGCCAGTGGGTCTTTCTGGGGGGAGGAGGACTGGCAAGGCCCACCTCCCTCGAGCCGCCCCAGGAGTTGGTACGGAGCCAGAGCGTGTCCACATGCTGGTGGGCCATAGCTCCATACCTCTGGGGCCTCCTGCTGCTCCGAGATCCCCCACAGTTTAGCCTGGGACTGCAAGGTGCCCAGTTACCCATGGGTGGCCACGAGGAGGCACTGCAGAAGTCTTGATGATGGAGAGGCTGTAACCTGGCAGGGGAGACTTATGCAAAAGCTGCTCCCTTTTCGCACTAAACTAGCCAGTGGTGGAAGCTGCAAGCGAGAAGGCATGCAAACACTTAACACTATCTAGGCTACCACACCATCGCTTCACATCACCATGCGCATGAAGCAGCCACGCATGTATATATACATACACATATATGTATATATACATACATACATATATATATATATTAAAATATAATATATATATGTCTATTACATATAATAATATATATATATATATATAATTATATTAATTTTAAAATTGTATATATACATATACTTACATATATATGTATATATACATACACATATATGTATATATATACATACATATATACATACACATATATGTATATATACATACATACATATATATGTATATATATATATTAAACTATATGTATATACAATACATATATGTATGTGTATATGCATACAAATATATGTATATCATACATATATTATATATACATACACATATATGTATATATACATATACAGATTATTTTATATTTAAAATAGAAAATATATATACACATACACATATATGTATATGTACTAAACTAATGAAATTATACCCAATATTTATAAAATACAAATTATATGAATACATATATGTATAAAAACCATACATATATATGAACATAACATATTGTTATATACATATACATAATATTATAATACATATACATAAAAGTATATACTTACATACATATGTATTAAAATACATTATATGATATTTCATTTCAATTTTTTTTTTAATGTATATACAAAAGGTATCATAACCCTTTTAAACCATAAAGTATTTTCCCACACTAAATGACATAACTCCCTGTTAAACCCAAGAAACCCCCATAGGGGGTAATTACCTTCCCCCCTCTTGGGGGTTTAACCTCCCCATCAAGTTTAATAACATTTATTGTTTTTTTACTTTTGATTTAAATAGAAGTAACCAAATCCAATATACATAACCCTTACCAATTCCATCTTTACCCAACTAATTGCATATTCCCTCTACAACATATATTTTGGGTATATTCTTCACGTTTCACACAGCTATTAAATTTTAATTTATTTTTTATTTTTATTAAATTTTAAAATTTACCCAAATTATTCAACCCTACATTAGGTTTATAACTCTTATAAATAATATATATATATATAATTTAATAATAATTTGTATTTTCATATAAAACATTATATATACAAACATGCATTTTAATATTTTATATATTTATTATATATATAATTTATATATATATACAAAATTTTATATTATTATGTGTATATATACATATAATTTTATATATATATCATATAAAATGATATGTATATATACAAAAATTTATATAATTCTTTTATTCATATACATACTTGTATATATATGTAAATATACATACATAATTTATATTACATATATATAACATCATTTATAATATTTAATATACATAATATTTGAAATAATACATATATATTATATAACATACATTATATTATATATAAAACTATAATGTTATTGCATAAAATATATATGATATATATACAGACTATATGTATATAACACATATATATTTTAATATCACATATTATGTATATTACAATAATGTATATATCAACTAATATGACATATAAAATTATATAAAAACATCATTTATGTATATAACATACATATTAATGTTATAACTACATATAATGTATTATACATACATATATATGTAATACCATACATATATATGTTATATATACAGACCTAATAGAAATTTTTACTATATAGTATAAAACCATATATATATGTATTATACACATATATTATATTAATTATATAAAACATTATTGTATTATAAAATATATTTAAAATAAAATTACACATATATATGTTTTTAACCATTATTTATATTCATACATATTGTTATATAAAATTCTACATATATTCATAAAATAAAAAAATACATTATATGTATAATCCCTATACAACATATAAATCAATAACATAAAACATTAATTTATTAAAAATATACATCATATATATATAAAAATTACTATTCATTATATGTTATATAATGATAATATATAAAATATATATATATATATATAATATTGTTTGTTGTGTGTGGGGTTGGTTGTGTGTTGTGTTTTGTGGGTGTTGTGTATACATGGCATATATAATATATATATATATATATTATAAATATATATATATATATATATTTATATATATATATTTTAATATATATATATATTAAAATATTTTTATATATATAAATTATATATAAAATTATTTTATATAAATATATATATGTATATAATGAAATTTATAACAATTTTATGTATTCACATATACATATATTTTAAAATTCACAATACATATATTTATATACATACACATATATGTTATACACATACACATATATTAATATACATCACATAATGTATATATCATCACATATTTTGTATATAACATACACATATTGTTTATACATACACATTGTTATATACATAATATATATGTTATATGCATACATATATGTATATAGCATACAAAAATGATTTACATATATATGTAATAACTATATTATTTTTAAAAACAATATATAAAATATGTATATAAAACACAATATAAAAATTTTACATATAATGTAAAAATATTACATATATTTTGGGGTATATATACATATATGTTATGTACATATCATATATATGTTGTATATTACTATATGTGTTGTTTATATACTATTTTGTATTATTATACATTTTGTGTATTAATAATATATACATATATTGTATGATATCCCATATTATGTTTTATCATATATTTTGTAATATTTTAACTTTAAAAATTATGTATATATACATATATTGTATGGTATATATACAATATATTTATGTAAAATATAATCATATATTTGTTTATATACATAAAAATATATATATTTAATAAAAAGTATGTATGTATATTACAATATGTGTATGTATTATACTAATATGTATTTAAAAAATTTGTAATATAACATTATATATGATAAACCCCCAACATAAAGGGTATTATATATAATAATGTTTATGTATTAACTATTATGTATTATACATTATACATATATGTATTATACAATATAAAATATTAAATACAAAATAATATTGTATATATAAATATTATATATATTATATTAAATTATTATATATTATATATAGTTTTTATAAATACTATATGTATATATAATAACGTAATATATATATATATAATAAAATTTTAATATATATGTTATAAAATGATATATATATTATTTTATAAAATTTATATATATATTAATATATAATATTTTAATTAATATGCTACACATGTATAGTATATATATTATATGTATGTAATGTGTATATACATATATGTAGTATAATACATTTTATATATGTTATATATATTACTACAATTATCATATATACATTAATATATACATAAAATATCAATTATGTTTTAATACTGCATATATATATATGCATTATATAACTCACATTTATGTAATGTATAATATAATAGTATGTATATTTTATACATATTTTTATTATATTAACATATATATATATAAAAATTTATGTATATATAAAACTAATATATATATATATACATATACATATATACTACATATATAATATACTATATATGTATATATATATTGTTAGCCACCGCCTCGTCCTCTGCCACAACCAAGGCAGGCTAGGCGACGCGGGTTTCCACGGGGGTCGTGACACTAAACAGTTCCAAAAGAGGCCCCGGGCACCACGCGCCCCAGAACACCCGGGGAAACGTCACGGGGCGGGCAGGGCACAAAATAAAACACAACGATACAGTCTTTCCTTTATTTACACAAGTTATTTACCCAAACCTTTTCTATGGGCACAATACAGGGGGAAAAACCAGCATTGACACTGCACATCAGTTTTTCCCGGGCAAACCAAATTTTTTATCAGGCACCAGGGCACACAAGGTCTTCACGGAACAGCACCAAACTGCGTCTCCCTTTTTGTTTCCTCCCTAAAGGCCAGCTGCGTCTTTTTCCCCAGGTCCCTTCATGTTAACCTGCCCAGGTCATTTTTTTTTCCCTGTTAAACATTTTTCGCCAGAGACAAAGCCCCCTTTGGTAGCACTACCCCCCCCTATAAAGAACGCCCCGTCGTCTGACATACCTAAACATAAACAAAATACAGAAAATTTTAAAATAAAATTAGTCCCATGCGGCCCCGCGTCTGCCCGCCCTCATCCCCGTTTCTGGGGCTAACGTCATCTTTTTTTTTCACCAGGGCCCCAGATAGCTTCCTGCCCTTTAAACGCCAAAACCGGGTCCACGTGGAAACGAGGGTCGTTTTTCGCCCTCTGCAAATTTGATAGGTGCCATCAGAAAGGGCCGCTACCACCGTGTTCCCCCTTCCCCGGGGCCCCCCCCTCTGTAGCTTGGGGCGAACCCCTCGCTTCCGACGCGGGTTATGCAGCCACACCCCTTCACCTATGTTTACCTCACTTCCCTCATGCCCGGGGCATAGGTCCCTTCAGGGTATCCCGGGCTACCTTGAGCTTGCCACGCACTCGCGGGGCACCTCCGCCAGGTTAGGGGGGCTCCGGTGCGTCAAGTCCTCGAGGGAATCAGGGAACGGACCCACACCAACCAACTCCTTGCTCCCCGACGACTCTTTGGATCTCCAAAATTCCTCAAAGTCCCGCTTTGCACCAGCTGGCACCTGTGGGCCTTATCGGAGAAAATTAGCTACCAAAACTTAATAACCCCTCCCCTGGTCCAAAAAGGCTCCGCCCAACCACTACGCCCCTCCCACTGCGGTTTTGGATGGGCTCCACAAGGCCCTCTCTCACCATC
The DNA here is from genome assembly GCF_015228065.2 of Penaeus monodon. Classification (NCBI taxonomy): domain Eukaryota; kingdom Metazoa; phylum Arthropoda; class Malacostraca; order Decapoda; family Penaeidae; genus Penaeus; species Penaeus monodon. Next base: position 25,906,390 of record NC_051394.1, read on the forward strand.
ACTCTTGACAGTCTCTGTCCTGGGGGCAAGGGGCAGTCGCTCAGCCAAATACCTCGCACACCCCACTGGAAGCAGGGGCAACATCTTTACCCCTGCACCCTCACCACTTCCGTCCCCAAGGTCGACACCACGCCTTCTCTGCGTCGGGAGTCAAGGCCCAGCAAAAAGTGCTCGTCCAGATCGGGCCCCTACACCGGGAGCCCTGCCCGTGCTGCCCACGCCCCAAAACGACCCCCACTGGCCCCTTGACTGCACAAATCCCCTGAACCCCACGTCCCTTGGTGCGTCTGGAAGTCGCAGTGCCCATTCAGGCCCCTAGGGGCTTCTCAGCCCCAGGTCCCCCATCAGGGGGCATGGGTTCCCCTTATTGGCCCCCCACCCCATCGTGCTGGTTCGACGGAGCTTACCCAAGTCGGGGCCCGGGAAAGGGACGGGTGGGTTTTGGCCCCCCTTCTCCACCTGTCCAGTTTTTTTCCCCCTGTACCACTTCCTTAGCCTTAGGGCATGCACCGGATGGGACCCTACCTGCCACGTCCTTGCGCACTGTGGGAAAGGGATCAGAATCCTCCGGTTAAGGCGTGTTTTTCCCTCCCCCCTGACCTGAAAAATACTCTGTGCCCTACCTCTCCCAGCCCCCAAAACCCAAACCTTGGAAAGTCCGGGCTCCCTTCCCCAATGCCCTTCTCCACTTTAGCCTTTTGGCCCCCCGGGAACCGGGGGGGCTGGCGCTGGCCCTACCACTGGGTTGCCTTCAGGAAAGGCCCAACTCCAAGGCCCCGCCAGCGCCACCTGCGGTCCTCAGGGGGTCCCGCTTGACGTAGATTTGAAGCGCTGGTCCTGCAAAGCGTAAAAAAGAAAACGCAGGCCAGGGCCATGATATCTCTTCCCCCAGCGCGGGTAGACCCCCTTACCCGCGCCTCTACAACCCGCCCAGCTGGGACAGTTCTCGCACCTCACGATCCGCTTCTTTAAACCGCCCAATAACCTCGGCCCGGTGTGGTGCCCTAAAACTTTTCAAAGCCTCCGCCCGCTGGTGTAAAGGCCTGTTGGGGTGGCGGCGTCCCCCCAAAACCTTTCCCCCGCGGGGCCCCTTACGCTGTTCCACTGCAGGGCCTTCCTTCTGGGGTCCACCCTGGGCAATGCCGCATTTTAAATTTTTGGGGGACTATGCCCCCAGCCCCTTCCCGTCGCTCGCTGGCTTAGCTTCACAAATTCTGGGGCCGAGGGGCTCGGGGGGGGAACCCCGTGCCGTGAATAAAACCCCCCGGGGGGAGGAAGGGGGGGGGGGGGGGCAACGAGGCGGGTTGACCGGGTCAGTTTGCCCCCCCACCTATACCCAAGGGGCGGTTCCGATGGTCCCCCCGCCTTCCCGCAGCGACCCTGGCTGCACACGACGCTGCGAGGCCCGGGGGGGTTTCCTGCCACGGACCCCAGGCAACCCCATAAATCTGACACTCTGGCACTGTTTCCAGAACCCCCTGCCCCCTTCTCTGCTTGCAACTTACTACCTCGTGACGCCGCCTTTCCCCTTCACTTCCTCCCTCAGGCCCCCGGAAAACCTCGCCCTTCAGAGTCTGCACCTTCTCCATCATTCATCTTCACGCTGTTTCGGCCTTGTCGGTGTAATGCTGATTTTTCCCCTTCACGTGCCAATTGCTCGAGCACCCAACAAGTTCAGAACGTTCCTCTCCTTCCTTGCCTCATCTCGCGAATGGGGCCCTGCTCGCGTCCCCCTTGCCTGCTCTTTTTGCCCTTGTGCATTTCCCCCCCATACGGCCGGCATGGAAAAGATCAGGTCCTCTGGCCGGCTTCACTCACTCGTGCCCGCCTCAGTCATAGCCTCCTCTCCCTCATGGCTGCCGCCCTCTTTGGACGACATGATAAATCGGCGGGGGGGCCCCCTGGTCAAAATATCAAATCCCTCCCGACACCATTTGTTACGCCGACCGCCTCGTCTCCCTGCCCCCAAACAAGGCGGCTAGGGGAAGCGTGTTATCCACAGGTCCCCTGAACACTGACAGTTTTAAGAGGCACCGAGCACCCCGCGTCCCCCAACCCACAGGGGAAAAGCCCCCGTGGCGAGGGAGGGCACGAAAAAAACACCGATGACAGTTAAATTTTTCCCGCACTTTTTTTATAGGCACAATACAGGGGGACACCAGCATGTACACTGCCGATACAGCTTATCAAAGGGGAACACAAAATTTATAGGGGCACCCCGGCCACACGAGGTCTTCACAGGAACAGACCAACGCGCTCCCCGCTTGTTCCTCCGCTCCCCGCTCACAGCCAGCTCGTCATGTTTTTTTCCCGGTTCCTTCATGTTACACATGTTTCGCACAGAGACAAAGACCCACTGGGGTACAATATATATATAATATTATTAATATATAATATATATTAATATTTTTTGTGTTGTGTTGGTGTTGTGTTGTTTTGTGGGTGTGTGTGGTGTTTTTGTATCGCTATAAATATATATTAATATATAATATTATATATAATATTTTATTTATAATATAATAATATTAATATAAAGCATATTACATATGTATAACATCATATTATGATATAACATAACAATGTATGTATATACACAATAAATATAATTTTTACACTAAACATATATGTATATAAACCCCTTACAGTATGTAATACCTATACATAATGTATATACCAAAATACATATATGTTATCACAATACATTATGTATATAACATAAAATATATTTATATACACATATAATAAAAATAAATATATTTAATTCATCCCTATATGTATATATACTACACATTTTTATTTTACATACACTTATGTATATATACTACACATATATGTAATATACTACACTATATGTATATAACATATGTATTGTAATACATACACTATATGTTGATACAATGGAAAAAAAACCCACAATTCAAAAAACAGAGTTTTGAAAAAGGAGACTACGGGTTTTGAATCCATCTTGAAGCTGAAAAGGAAAAGGGTAAGGATAAGTCCGATATGCAAGCTTTGCCTCGCCCGGGCCAATGCCTGAGGGAGCCCGGCCCGTGTCGACTCGCCCGTGTGTCACTGGTGCTGACTCGGCTGAACCCCATCCTTACCCGCCATGGGGCCCACCACAACATAACCTCCAGCGCCCGTTCAACTTCTCGCCGGGGGGGGGGGCCCCCGGGTGAAAAAGGGGGGCCCACCTTACCACGTACTAGCCCGGAGGCTGAAGGGAAAGGAGGAGGGGTATAAAAGAGAGAGAGGGAGGAACGCGGGGGGGCAATGCGGGCCGGTGGGGGGCGGATACAGGAGAAGGCGGGGGAGTGGGGAAACAAGGAGACTACCAGGAAAAAAGCCCTTGTTCAAATTGGAAAATTTTTAAAAAAGTTTTTTAGGGAAGATTTCCCCCATCTGCGGGAGTGGGCATCACGACGGGAAAGGGATTCCGCGCCCCTACAAGTCCATCTGTGGCCAGTGCCCCCCTGATGGGAAAAGAGGGGGTTGTTGTTGTGTTCCCTGGATACGCGTACTTTGTTGAGACAGGGCTTGGGGAAACTGGCGCCTGTTTTTGCCCAAAATACTGCTTTTTCACAGGAGGCACAAAGGAACAACATAGTGCCCCCCCTTCAAGGGGAAGGGAGGGGTGGTAAACCCGGTTTTTCGATGGATGTTCACCTAGCGAAAGTCAGCCCGCATACATTATATTATATATACATACTTTATGTACCTATACATCAATATATGTATATAACATACTAATTTATTTTACATCATAATAGTATATATCATACATATATAACATACATATAAAGTATATATCATCACTATTTGGGAGGTATACATAAATTTATGTAATTCATACATTATATGTATTATCCATTAACTACATATGTTTTATATACACATATAAAATACATATAAATGTACCATATACATAAAATATATTGTATAAAAAATACATATTTAATATATTATATAATATAATACATATGTATTATAAAAATTTCTACACCCATATGTATAAAAAAATACTACACATAATTTTTATAAAAATACATAAAACAATATTATATAACAAAAACATACCAAAATGTAATATTTTATACCATTTATGATATTACAAAACCACATTATTATATTAAAATATTCATCCATATAGGGGATATATAACCAAATATGTATATATACATACATACACAAAAGTTATATAATACAAATATTGTTTTTTATACATACACATAAATTTTATACATATACTAACATATAGTATATTACATATCATACATAATATTATTATACTAACAAAATAATTATATATACATAACATACACAAAAGTAATATAAATTTAAAAACACAAAAAAAACCAAAACAACACAACAAACATAACAAACACACATATATATATATAATATAAAATATATTAATATACATAAACACACAAAAGACCCAAAAAAAAAAAAAAAAAAAAAAAAAAAAAAAAAATATATAATATATATTATATATATATATATGATTATATATATATACACATATATATGTGTGTGTTTATATATATATATATAAATATATATAAAATAGATATATATAGATAATATATATATATATATCATATTACACACATATATATATATTATACTGTATATTAGAAATAGTTATATACTGACTATATGGTGTTTGTGATATTATATAATATCTATAGTATATAATAATTTAGTCGGGTACAGGATACATATATGTGTGTGTAATCTATGATATTATATATATAAATATATGTATATAGAGTATTGTCATATCTATCATGTATATATTATATATAATATATATATATATATATATCATATATTTATGTGTGTGTGTGTGTGTATTATATATATATTACTAATATATATATATATATATATATATATATATTAATATATTATCTATGTGTGTGTGTGGTGTGTGGTGTGTGTGATGTGTGTGTGTATACATACTATATTCCATATATATACATATAAATACTCATATATACATATAATACATTATATACACATATATACATATAATGTATATATACATACATATATATGTGATTACATATACATATAGATACATATACATATATATATATACATATATCTATATATATATATATATATAAGTAAGACACAGACCACATTCAGTGGTATATAATATATATAAAATATATAGTATATATAAATAGTATATATACTATAAATATATATATATATATATTCTATAGATATATATACATGGTATATTTCTATTATACACTCATATATATGTAGATATATATAAATACATGTATATGCATGTATGTATTATATATTAGAAATAGTATATATATATATATATATATATTTTATATATACACTCAATATATCGATATATATAAATAATGTATAATAATGTATATATATGTATATATGTATATTGTTATGTATATATGTAAGATATATATGTATATATGTATATATCATGTATAGTATGTTATATATATGTATATAGCAATCTATATGTTAATATGCATATATATGTATACTATGCACATATTGTATAATATTATGTAATATATGTATATTATATGTATACGTGGAACGCATGGTAAGCGTGGGGGATTATTATACTATCCGAGTGTTTAGTATGTATATAGTATGTAATATGTACATACTATGTTATATATGTATGTATTCTAGTTTTTGTATTTGTGGGTGGTCTTCCATATGCTATGTATGTACTATATGTATATAATTATATGTATAATGTTATATGTATATAATGTATATATATTTTTAAAAACATTCAGCGCCGTGTGACCTCGCCTACCCTGCCTGGATCCTCCTCCGCACGCTTACGTTATGTACATATTAATGATATGGATATGTATATTGTGTTATGTGCCTTTATCATAAACCTTTTGTAAGCGGTTCCTCTGTGTGTTTTCCGTTACCACCTGCAGCTCTGATTCCTCCCTTTTAAAGTCGAACCCTGACATTGGCGCGACCTTGCCCGGATCAGCGGTCTGGAAAACGGCAGCATGATGGGGAACTACGTGCAGGAAGGTGTACTGCTGGGCCTTGAAGGCATGGCCTTTTTACATTACATACAGGACAGGAGAGTTTGAGACGCGAGGCAGCTTGGCCCTGTACTACCGGGAAACCGGAGATCCAGAGGCTGCGTGGGGAAAAGCATCGTCGGAAGAACCGCAAAAGGACAGGCTTTTGGCCTTGCTCTGGCCCTCTTTATGCAGGGAGCACGTCGTCGCGAAAACCAAGTCGCAGGAGTAGAACACTGGACAGAGGAGCGACTGGCCACGGAGTCGCACCTGGACCTGCACGATGTCGCCGTTGCATGTCCGCTTGCACAATCTGGTGCGGTTGCGGAATGTGCACCCGAATCAATATATATAGTGTCTATGTAAAGATAGATATATAATTTATATGTAGAGATAGCTATATATATATATATGTATCATTATAGATAGATATATGATGTCTATGTGAGATAGATATTAAGATGTGCATATATATATTATATCTATATTATATATAATATATATATGTATATAAACATATTTATATGTATATATATATTATATATAGTATACATATATATGTAGACATATATCTGTATATACATATATATGCTAATATATACAGAGATATATGCATATATTGGTTATATATGTGTACTATATATGTATAGTCATGGTATATATATGCTATTATATATACATATATACCATATATACTGCTATAGATACATATATATTATATTGTATACTGCTACCTCAGTATACATATACTATACATATATACTTCGTGCACTATCATAATATGGTACTTTAGCATTCTATATTTTACAGCCATATACTATGTAATATTATATACATATATTAATGAACTCATAATCATATATATATATACAAGTAGGTTATATGGATTAATAGAGGACCTTTATATCAAGTCTATACGATAGGGACGCTCGTGTGCGGGAGCATGGTGGCTGTCGGTCTAAGTAATAGAGAGATGACAGTGAGTGTCGAGACGGAGACGAGCAGGCATATCGGTGTGTATAATATAGATATCTTTGCATATATACGGTGTGTGTGCTTCGGGTGTGTGTATTATATATGTAATACCGGCTATTTCCATGTTCTGGGGGTGAGTGATATTACATAATATGGTGGAGGGTATATGATATTTCCTACGATATATTATGTGTGAGGATAATGTAAGATATATGTGTTTAGGAGGGTACAGGATAATATATATAATATATAGATGGTCTAATATACTATTAATGTGCGTAGTATAGTATATATATCTTGCAGAATATAGAGTATATGCCTATCGGTGCTCCTATGTATGTATTAATAGTATGAAGGGCGGTGAGTGTGTGGGAATGTATACGGGTCTTATATTATATCTAGCCGTCGATATGTATTACATATTTTATAATAGAATAGACATATTTTATAGATGAATATAGAGATATATATATATATATATATATATAATAGACTATATATGCATATTATCTGTGTATATTGCATTATGTGTATACTATTTATACTTTGTGTATAGGTGAATATATGTTATATCGCATATACATATGTACATTATAGTATATATAGGTATATATAGATTTATGGTATATATATAGATATTGTTATTATAATTATGTATATATGTACTATCTGTGCTTTATAATGTATATATTCTATTTTATTATATAGTATATTATAAGATATATATGTATATAGAGGTACATATATATGTATTATGTATATATAGGGTATTATTATGTATATATAGGTATGTATAGGTAATATATATATGTATCTTAGGTATATAAGTGTATATATGTGTGTATATGTATTCTATATGCATATAGATATATATATATATATATATATATAACTATATAGGATAGTATATGTAATATATATCTGTATATGTATTTATATATAAGTATTTATGTATATATATACATATATTATATGCCTATAGTGTTTATTTTATGTATTATATTAATATATATGGATATTATGTATATATCTGTTATATATTCCTATATATATGTATAGCTGGGAATATATATGCATATACATAGTATATCTATGTATAGCTATGTATATAATATGTATATACTCTGTATATGTATGCATATAGATATAGTATATATATGTATATGTATAAATATATTTTATTATATTGTAGCATATATTGTATATTATATGTATATGTATATATGTATATGTATATATGTATGAATAATATTGTACACACACACACACACAACGGTCCACACACACACACGCACACATTTATCTATATATATTATATATAGTATATATATATATATATGTATATATAGGTATATATATGTATATATTAACAATATCTGTAATATATACTGTAATATATTATGTATACTATGTCTATATATTGTTATATATGTATTTAACGTATAGTATATACTATGTATATATAGATGTGTATATATTGCATATATGTTTAATATATGTCATATATATGGTATAATTATCAGATATATATATACTGTAGAGATATATGTATATATATATATGTATATATGTACCTTATGCATACGCATATCTATGTATATAATATGAATATTAGTATGTCTATATATGTATATAGTCTGCCTATAGTATGTATAGATATTGTTATATATATAGCATATATATGTTGTACATATATGGTATAATATATGTATATATAATGTACCTATATATGGTAGTTTATCGATACCTATATTATGTGAATAAATATTAATCTATATATTTATATATATGTATATTAAATGTATATTATATGTATATAATTATGTGTATATATGTATGCATACTGTATTGTATTTTATAGTATATAGTGTATGTAATGTATATATATGTATAATGTATATATAGCATATCTTGTATATATAAAGTATATATTATATAACTATATATATTACAATTATGTACATTATGTATCGTATCGGTTGTATATATAAGTATCTATGTATACATGTATATTTTATATATTGTCTATATTAACAATGGTTTTAAAAAAGTTATATGTATATATATGTATATATATGTTAGTAATTAGATATGTACATATATATATATATATATATATATTATAATTAATATATATATATATATATATATGTTTATATAGTATATATAATGTATAGTATATGCTATATGATATAATATATGTATATATCTTTAGTATATATATATATAATAAATATATATATATTATAGATAAATATATATATCTATATATATATATATATGATATAATATATATATATATAATGTGTGTGGTGTTGTGTGTGTTAAATACACATGTATTATCCGACATAGATTATGTAAGCGTACACCCCAAACAACATTTACGGTGGCACAGTGACCTCTGACCTTACCTCATGCTTTCTTGGCCTAAGGACCACAGCCTAGTCGCAAGAAAAACAGCCAATTCGCGGTCGCCATTCTGTCCTCTGTGGTCCTTTGACAGTAGTCTGTCAACATCTCTGTCCGCTGTCACCGGTGGCACAACTTTTTCCCTCAGGACGTGGTCCAGGCACACTACAGCCAGCTGTGAGAGACGCACAGGCAAAGACTGAAGCCGTCTCGTGCGTTCCTTGGGTTTCCGCAACAGATACTGAGGTAACATCCTTTCTGTAATGATTCACACGGAAAAAGACTCAAACCTAAATATACGCCATGAGCCAATATCAAGTTTACGAGAACTCCTAAAACTCTTGCAATTCAGATACTAAACTACTTCAGTACGCAACATATTTATATTTTATACGCATATCCAGTTCATGATGACTAACCATGACGCACTGGTATAATACAGGCACACGCAGATGCAGGGTTCTACTCGTAAAACCAAAAATATAGATAGCCAGTGAGGGGCGAGTGCAGATGTCGCTGTTTTCTTTTGAATCTACAGTGAATGTCAATGCAGTAATCTGATTCCTTCTGTGACTAAATGTTTAGGGTAAAAGAATCAATGTTTAGGCATCACGTACGCGCGCGCGCGCACGACGACACACACACATGTTGTAACAATCCGCTTGTAGTACAGTGAAGGTAGGTAGATAGTATATGTAAAGTAAGTTGTAAACGTTCTAGGGGCAGCGGGATAATTTCACAAGACTGAAAAAGTAGCTTTATGTATAGCTTTAAATTAGTATCAACTATATATCTGTATATTCGTAAATTTGCAGCCTTTTTTTATTTTTCCTTGAATTTATAACGTTTAATGAATCTATCAGTAAATATATTTTTAATCACTAGTTAGTTATGCAGTGAATTGTTTTAAGTATTCTTTTGTTAAACGCTTACGGTCTATTACTTATTTCAGATTTTTTTTTCAGGCATTAGACCTTGTTCTGTTATATTCTTATACAGGCCTTATTAAAGCATCCTTATTATCTAAATATTGGTTTTATCACCTAGTATTTTTCATTACATTAGAAAATCTTCATTTACAGTTTCTGGTATCTTAGGTTTATCAATAATTAATCATATAAGGTCTTATCTTCTCACGAGTACGGTTTATTTAAATGAACAACATTTCACACTTTTTAATTATTTCATAATATAACACACAACCATCATTTTAATCTTCTACAAAACTAAATAACTATTAGAGATATATATAATTTCTTTAGCATCTGAAGGCGGATTTATCACACTCGTTTACCTAGAAAACGCGGATTTACACGCATAAAACATACTAACACTAATAACACCATCACTTATTTCCTATTACGTTCCACCCCTTATACCCTGAACACATAAATAGTAGGACTATAGCCTTCACCAGTATACTTAGAAGCACTATATTATTTAAGATAGATAGATAGATACATGTATATATATTATATAGTACATATACCCAAATGTATTTATGTATAATATATAATATATATATAAGTTATATATATATATAGTATATAGTATTATACACATCAATGCAATCTATCTATCTAATCTATCTATCGATATACATAGGTATATATGTTTACATATAATGTATGTGTGTAATGTATATATCTATATATACATACATACCTACATACATATATATATATATATATAGATTAGATATATATATATATTTATCTTCTACCACACACGTGTGTGTGTGTGTGTTTGTGTGTGTGTGTGTGTGGTGTGTGTGGTGGTGTGTGTGTGTGTGTTGTGTGTGTGTGTGTGTGTGTGTGTGTGTGTGACACCACCTTTTTTTATCATTTTGTTCAGTCGTACGTCGTCAGGTTTTCACAATTTAAAAAATAGGCTGTCAGTAGATTAGAAGCCACACAAAAACAAATATATATATATATATATATATATATTATATATATATAATATCTATATCATATAGTATATAATATATATACATATATAAGTCCTGAGTTCCTGTATATATATGTAATATATGTTGATAGATATAATACAATATTTATATCAATATTTATATCAATATGCATATATATGCATATATATCATATAAATGTTTACATACATGTGTATATATACATAGATATAGATGAATATACATATATATGTATATATATATATATATACTTAGAGGTGAATACCCCATACACACACACACACACGTCTATACATACATACTACATATATAGTATATATATAATATAATATCTATAATATAGATATATATATTATATAGTATATAGTTATTATATGGTGTGTGTTTGGGTGTGTTGTTGTGTGTGTGTGTGTGTGTGTGTGTGTATAAAGAAGAGAGATATACATTCATAGATAGATAGTTACATAATATATATATATATATATATATATATATATTATAGTTAATAATATATACATATACAAATGATATACTTTAATATTTAATTCTTTAACGGATTGTTTAACTTCAGCAATTTCTTTATCCTTAGCTGCAATCTGTTGACTGACATTACTTGCACTAGGGGAAATGTGTTACTGCTGTAGCATAGGAAGTATCGGGTTTGTGTGTCAAACGTTCCACTTTCCTCTTAGCTTCATGCTTTCTCATATATGCTACTGTCCCTCAGTCTCCTTCGTCAGGATGCTGCCACTAGCAATCCTGACTGATGGGTACCGGTCCAAAGTTATCAATTTGGAAATCCTGGCTGTACATGTGATGGGATTCGCACATGTACGGGCAGACAACTTTTACTCGAGTCTTTATCGATACATCTTATGAGGTGTGTCCGAATTTTTTGGCATCTATACGAGTGCATTGGCTTTGGATGTCTTACTTGGACACGTTCATATCCGACATTGAACATATTCAGGATTTATTTAAAGCAAAGGTAAAAACACAGTCCACTTTTCGCTCGCAGATTCCATCCTTCTTGGTCATACAATGAACGGCCACTTACGTCCGTTGGTCCTTCATGCTCTTCGAGAATTTCACTGTCCATCGTCCTCATCCCTGTGAAAGATCACTCCCCTAACAGGGTATTTGGCCAATAGGATGGTTTTACCCGAGGACCCCGGCAGAATCCCGGAAAGTCCATTAGGGGAAGAATTTAGAAGAAGAAAAAGGCGCCCAAGGAGCCCCAGACTACCTGGACCTCCCTACCCAGGGGTCAAAGCCTGACAATGGGCTACCCTAGTGTAGAGAGGCTCGGGTCTGAGGTGGGGTGCTGACTACGCCTACTGTACTCGTGTCACTTTGGGAAAACAAAAGCACTGACAAAAGCTGTCAAAGCACTATAATGATCTGTAATTACAGGATTTTTACTCTTATTTCAAGTCACTTTAGAAACTCAGAAACAACAATGCCTCGCGAGTCGAGAGGCCCCGGGCTCCAGGGTTGCTCTTGTGGCACGAGACTTATTGTTATTGCGTTCTGCGTTTATACTAGGTGTGTCCCTCATCAAAGGTTGCGTTTCTTTCTTTCTTCTTCTTTGTTGGATTTCTTGGCTCTCACGCAGCGGGCATGTGGCCAAGGTATTAAGCCCAATGGATCCTATTTATTTCTGTCAATCTAGATAAGGTCATAAGTTTTGTCTCCCTTAAAAAATTGATTCCTTTGACGGATGATTTTTTTTCATCATCTGATTAAGAGTGTTATTAGTGTAAATTCCTTTATTTTTTTTTGTTGGAATAATATTTTAATTTTTGTCTCTGTATATTTGTATTTGTTTGCAGACTGTCAGGATGTGGTTGAGGGTGAGATGTGTGTTGCAGATGTGACATCTTGGGGGCAAATTTTTTTCATATACTGGAGTGAGGTGGGTTAATCTTGAACGTTGACCCTAAGGCGGGCAACATCTCAACCTCCTCCCTCTCTCCTTCCTGTGGGCTTGTGTCCCACAGTTCTATGTTTTGTTTTATTTTCTTTGTGAGTCGGATGTTGGTCCACTCACTTTGCCACAGGAGGATGTATTTTTTGCTTTATAAGAGACACAAAACACCTGAGATCTTATGGACTATGCTAAGGTCCAGATCGCCAGTTGAACACCCTGCTAATTTGTCAGCTGCTGCATTTGGCCATGGATACCAGAGTTGGCCTGGTACCCATATTAGCTTGATTGATTTGTTGGCACCATGTAGCTTACGAATGTATTACCCAAAGTTCATTTTGGTGTTTCTAATGATTTTAATGGCTTTATGACTTAATGTCAGAAAAAATTACATTCTATGCGTGGGTCGTCGATAGTGCAAATCAATGGCCTTTATCATGGCAAAGTTCAGCAAGAAGATCGTGTAATGATTCGTCAGTCGGAACTTTAGTTCACATTCAGTCGACCATACACCCGCACCCACACACTCATCTGTCCTTGAGCCGTCGGTATTATATGAAAAAAAGGAGGATGTTTAACAAGGATCTCTCCTGACCTCTGGCGTACCTCCACCTCCGGCGCCATGGTCCTTAGCTGATGGAAGCCAGCTTCCATGATGGGCGAAAATGGGAGTTTCCCATGGCGCTAATATTTGCTGAACCAGGGTATCGATGGTAGAGAGATCTATACCGACTTTTCTCGACGAGGTCGTGGAGTCTCCGTGGCAAAGGCCTAATGCCACTAATTGCCATTAGGGTGGGCTCGGTCTCGAGCCACCTTTGCGCATAGCTCAAGGCTAACTGGGCCGCGGTCTGAGTCGGAGGGGAGGTACTCCTGACTCCCTCAAGCCGCTCGAAGCCGAGTGCACTTCTTCAGGGATCCTAAGACCCACGCAAACAGGCTTCTGCACAGCATCCAACCTTTCAACTTGTTCTCGATGCCGAACCATAACACGATTGACCCATAATCTACTTTATACCTAATCAGGGCTTTATATACCATTAGCAAAGACTGTCTATCAGCTCCCCATTTTTTACCCGAAATGCACTTAATAAATTTAGTGCTCTTTGCTTTATTCCTTTTAACTGACGCATAATGTGTTCCTTTCCAATAGTCTACTATCAAAAAGTAGCCAAGAAACTTTTGGCAGAATTTTGAATTGGTTTGGGTGGTTGTCTAGGTTAGCCTGATGTTCTGGCTTTCTCACCTACGTGAAAAATTACCCCAATTACTCTTTCGATGGAAAACTTAAACCCCACTTGAGGCCCCAGTTATGAATCATATCCAGTGCCAATTGGATGCGATTTGCTGAGAATTCCGGCATTATTGCTGGATGCCCTAATGCACAATCATCAGCGTACAGTGAGTATTTAAGATCCGAGGAGAGCTGGTAAGATGTCATTGATCATACATAGAATAATGTTGGTGACAAGACACTTCCTTGTGGGACCCCGTTTGCCTGGACAAAAATGTCCGAAAACGTGACATGTCGAAAATAATTTGACAGCAAAGTTCTGTCAGAAATGAAATTTTGGCTAAAACAAGGCAGTTTACCACGTAATCCAAAAGCATAAAGTTTTCTGAGTAGGCCATATAGCCATGTCCATGTCTGTAGGCTTTTTTTTCTATATCTTAAAAATACTGAAATCAAAAAATCTGTTTGCATGGCCTCTTGAATATGACTGTCCAGTTTCTACCAGCTGATCGAGAGTTTTTGGCGTCCCTTGGCGAAGCCGCACTGCTTGGGAGTCGTCAACTAGTAAATGACTGGAATTTAAAAAATCAATAGCCTACTGTTAACAATTCTTCATGACTTTCTAAGCACTTGTCACAGCATTGGGCGGTAGGCGCATGGCAAGTCTGGGATTACCCCCATCCTTTCAATATGGGAATGAAGTGGGCGAAAGTGCCATGATTTGGAAAAGTGTGACTTTTCCAAATTTCCATTGTACACTTCTAGCACTTAATCATGTCATCATGATTAAGATGCTTCATACATCTCATATCTGAATCTCATCGGGGCCTGGGGATTTTCCTCTACAGGCTTCTAGGGCTCGGACAGCTCATCCTTGTAAGTCTTTATTTTAATCAAAGTCATCTCCTGTGGCAAAGTGAATTGGTTTGCAGCTCGCCTCTTCCTGGTAGTCGGAAGGTGGGATTGGTTAATTAGCCGAGCTGCTTTGTAATGAGAGAAAAACTGCCTGGCGAGTGCTAGCATGTCCTCTAGCTGAATCGAAATTAGTGCCCTCGTGGATGATGTATTGATTCTAGAAGAATGATTTTTTCTTATTGATATTATTGTAGTGGACCAAAACTCTGATATTTTGGTGTTGCTCTTTATTGTAGAGACAAAGCTCCGCCAGGAGGTCTCTTTTTTGCTTGTCTTATTTAATACTCTAACGATCCCTAAGCTCTGCTAGTTTGTATTGCAAAGTTCTCATTCAGTGATGTTATTTTTTGAAAACCTGTAGGGCCTTATGCGTCGTGCACCATACGCGCCTGTCGGCGATATCTGGGTGTCCCACCATGGAACTCTATGCTACGCTATCTGTCAGAAGTTTTGAGTGGAGATGGATAGCAATGCTGCTTCTATAGGATCGGAATCTGATATTGTTTACTTTATCATCATGGTTTTCTCCAACAAGTTCGAGCTTGACGCTCCTTGTGAAGGCGACCCCGTCCTGCTCTTTTTACGTTTAAAATTTTAGTAAAAAAAAAAAAAAAAAAGGCGCTGAGGCGTTCTCACTGTGTCCGCATGAATATTTAATCAAAATAGGACTTATGATCGCTTCCCAACGGCGAGTCGTCATGGTGCACTCGGTAGGAACAGGCACTTGGCTGCTATTGATGAAGAACCAGGTGATAAGTCAATAAAGCTCAATTCCACGGTATTATCGTCGCACGCCGCGTCGGACTACCATCATTCAGAAGGGGGGACTAGATCAAGGACTCATTGAGCATACTTAACTACTTGCTCACCATCGTCCAGCATCCACCCGCAGGGAACCCATAACGTATGATGATCAATTAAAATCAGCTAATTAACTTTATTTTGTGCGATACGTTTTCCTGAAGATCAAAGAGCTCATCATAGGCTATCACTGCATCAGGGGGACAATAAAGTGAACATATAGCCGATATTGCCATTAATTTTACTTTGCATGCGACAAAACTCCCAAGTATGAATCAATAGTCCCCTGTCTGTAAAAGGTAGGCTTTGGTGGATGTACATGGCGCTAATCCTGCCTCCACCCCTACCCTCACGATCCTTGCCCGACAAATAAATGGTAGTGTTCCTCAGCGAAACGACCTCGTCGAAGACGAGTGTGTTATAATGGCGTTTCTTGGAGAAACTATAATATCGGAGCATAGGACGAGCTATAATTTTAAGGTCATTACTTTAGCTCTAGCTTAGACAGTTCCATTGTATAATGGTCGACGCGAAGATTACGTTTTTATGGGGTTTGGAAGTGCTTGTCTAACCATATTTTTTCTTTCTTTTTTTTGGGAGGGAGACGCCCCTCTCCCTCGATTCCGGGGACCCTCTCCGGGATTATTTGGAGAAACAGAAGCCTCCATGTCCTGCACCTCCTGGCGAGGGAGACGACTGGACAATTCGGACTGCTTCTTCACGAGAATCCGATCGCGAGCCAGACGAAGTCCCTCACAGGAGTAGCCCGGACGGGAAGGTGCGCTCGGACTGGTGATTCGGTATCAGCCTCCTTAGGATTTTTGCTGGTTGTGCAGCCATTTGATCGACCATTTAGTCAAATGATACACTTTAATATTTAAAATTTCTTTAACGGTATTGTTTCAGTTCGGCAATGTCCTATCCTTGGCTGCAACTGTTGCTGACATTACTTGCACTTAGGGGTGTGTTTAGTTACTGCTTCAGCATAGGAGTATCGGGTTTTGTGTTGTCAACTTTCCACTTTCAATCTGCTCAGTATACTAACTTTCATGCTTCCCCTCATATATGCTAATGGTCTCAGTCTCCTGTCGTTCAGGATTTGCACTCGCAGATACCGGTTACTGATGGGGACCTCCACAATTAGCACATTTGGAGATTTGGCTAGTACAAGTGATGGTGTCATGGGGCTTCAGCACATTTCGGCAAACAAATTATTTGAATTCTTTATCAATGCATCTTAATGGAGGTGTGTCCGAATTTTTGGCATCTATTCCAATGCATTGCTTTTGGACATAAGGTCTTACTTGACACGTTTCATAACCGACTTGACAATATCTGAATTTTATCAAGGCAAAGTTCAAAAACACAGTCCGTTTCGTTCGCATAACATTCCCTCCTTCTTGGTCATACACATGACGTCCACTACGTCTGTGGTCCTTCATGCTCTAAAGAATTTAACTTTCTTCCATCGTCCTAAAACCCCTGTAAAAGGGTTTTACTCCTTACAGTTTTTGGGCCAATGGGAAATAGTTACTTTAACTCGAAGATCATAAATTTTTGGTCAGCTTGTAAATCCTTAATTGGATTGTAGGGGAAACTTTAACAAGGAGCTTCATCTCGCAATTTTTTGACAAAATCAAAATCGCCGTCCACTTGACCATCAAGGACCTTTTGAGATAAAGGGGTTCACGTTCAAAGCGTTGATTTTTTCATTCACGCATTTTACTTTCGCGAACCTTGCATTCTCGGTGGGGATTTGAAAAGTGGTCTTCTCGTTCTGTCGTTAGTGGGGGTTGGTTGTTCAGGGTGGTTTGCCCTTTGATTTGGGTCATGAGTCCCCCTCCTCCTTGAGGAGGAGAAGGGGTAGCCGGGTATCATCCATCCTGGGCATCGACCAGGTCGACCCCTTTGCTAAAATCGTTCTCCTGAAGGGATTTAAAAACTCTTTAACTTTTTGGTATCACCTACAGCAATAGCTAAGAGAGGTAAATCAGTATTTCGTCCTACCCCCCAGTGGAAGCCGGTTGCGTTCTCCAGTACCACAGAGAGGATCGAGTTATGTGGAGGACACTCCCTTACCGCCGAACTTGCCTAGTGCGAAGGAGGTAATCGGTGCCCCCCCCCCCAGGCGAAACGGAGCCCACAAGGGTACTCCGGTAGGCTAGGGAAGTCACATGAAAGGAAAATTTTAAAAATGGAGAAAAAGTGCGCCCAAGACGCCCCAGATACTGGGCCTCCCTACCCAGGGGTCAATGCCGTAAGGGGCTACCCTGGTGTAAAGAGAGCTGCGGGTCTGAGGTGGGGTGCTGACTCCTCCTACTGTAGCCTCGTGTCCCCTGCAAAACAAAGCCCTGAAGGTGCTGGCAAAGCACAAAATGTCTGTAATTACAGGATTTTATTTTATTAATTTACGTTAAAAACTCAGGAACAAAAAAGTCAAGCGAGACGAGGGGCCCCGGGCTCCAGGGTAACTCTTGTGGCACAAGATTTGAGTTTTTGCTACTGCGTTAAAAGGTTAGCTCCAAAAGCTAAACACGAGTGGAAAACATCTTTTTTTTTTTTTTTTTTTTTTTTTGATTTCTTGGCTATCAACCAGCGGCATGTGGCCCAAAGGTTTATTAAGCCAATGGATCCTATTTATTCTGTCAATCAATAAGGTCATAAAGTTTTGGTCCCCCTAAAAAGTGATTACTTTACTTATTATTTTTTCATATTTGATAAAGATTGTTGTAAATTGTTTTTTATTTGAAAATTTTTAATGTTTTCTTTGGTTTGTATTTGGGTTTTTGGAGAATTGGTTATGGTAAGGTGGTGGCATGGGGGGGGCAGTGGAGGGAAATTTTTTCATTAGGGAGTGAGGTGGTATTCTGTGCTTTTGACCCTAAGGCGGGCCAACACCACCTCCTCCCTTCTTTTTTTTCCTGTTGGTTTTCCCCAGGTTCTATTTTTGGTTTTTGTTTGTGAGTTGGGGGTTGGTCCACTCACTTTGCCAAAAGGAGATGTATTTTGCTTTTATAAGAGACACAAAACCCTGAGATCTGTAGGGACTATGCTAAGGTCCAGATCGCCAGTTGACCCGGCTTATTTGTCAGCCTGCTCATTGCCATGGATACCAGAGTGGCCTGGTACCCATTTTAGCTTGATTGATTTATTGGCACCATGTAGCTTACGAATGATATTACCCAGAAGTTCATGTTTGGTGGTTTCTAATGATTTAATGGCTTTAAGTGAATTAAGGAATCTAAAAAAAATTACTATTCTATCGTGGGTCGTCGATAGTGCAAAATCAATGGCTTATCAATGGCAAAAAGTTCAGCAAGAAAGATCGATGTATGATTCGGCAGTCTGAACTTTAGTTCACATTCAGTCGACCATACACCGCACCCACACACTCTTCTGTCTTGGAGCCGTCGGTATATATATGAAAAAAAGGGAGATGTTTAACAAGGATCTCTCTGAACCTCTGGCGTACCTCCACCCCCGGCGCCATGGCCTTAGCTGATGGAAGCCGGGCTTCCATGAGGGAAAAAAATTGGGAGTTTCCATGGGCGCTATATTTGACTGAACCGGGGAAATCGATGGTAGAGAGATCTATACCGACTTTCTCGACGAGGTCGTGGGGTCTCGTGGCAAAGGGGCCTAATGCCACTTTTGCCATTAGGGTGGCTCGGGACTCGAGCCACCTTTGCGGCATAGCTCAAGGCTAACTGACCGCGTCTGAGTCGGGGGGGAGGTACTCCTGACTCCACCTCAAGACGCTCAAATCCGAGTGCACTTCAGGGCCCCAAAGGGACACACACGCAAACAGGCATTCTGCACAGCATCCAACCTTTCAAAACTTGTTCTCGATGCCGAACATACACGATTGCCCCCATAATCTACTTTAGACCTAATCAGGGCTTTATATACCATTAGCAAAGACTGTCTATCAGTCCCCATTTACTACCAGAAATGCACTTTAATAAATTTAGTGCTCTTTGACATTTATTTCTTTAACTGCCAATGTGGTCTTTCCAATTTAGTCTACTATCAAAATGTAGACCTAAAATTTAGCAGAATTTTGAATAGGTATTGGGTGGTTGTCTAGAGTTAGCCTGATGTTCGGCTTTCTCCTACGTAAAAAAAATTACCCCAATACTCTTTCGAATGAAAATTTAAAAAACCCCACTGGGGGCCCCCAGTTATGAATCAATCCAGTGCCAATTGAATACGTTTTTGCTGAAATTCTGCTTATTGCTGGAGCCATAATGCACAATCATCAGCGTACAGTGAGTATTTAAGATTCCGAGGAGGGCTGGTAAAATGTCATTGATCATACATAGAAAAATGTTGGTGACAAGAACTTCCTTGTGGGACCCCGTTTGCCTGGACAAAAATGTCCGAAAAAGTGACCTTGTCGGAAAATAATTTGACAGCAAAAGTTCTGTCAAAAATGAAATTTTGAATAAAACAAGGCAAGTTTCCACGTAATCCAAAAGCATAAAGTTTTCTGAGTAGGCCATATCGCCATGTCATGTCGTAGACTTTTCTATATCTAAAAAAACTGAAATCCAAAAATCTTTTTGGCAAAGGGCCTCTTGAATATGACTGTCCAGCTTTTCTAGCTGATCGAGTTAGTTTGGCGTCCCTTGCGGAAGCCGCACTGCTCGTCAATTAGTAAATTACTGGAATTTAAAAAATGAATAGCCTACTGTTAACAATTCGTTCCATGACCTTGAATAAGCAACTTGTCAACGCAATTGGGCGGTAGGAGATGGCAAGTCTGGGATTACCCCCTACTTTCAATATGGGAAGAATGTGGGCAAAGGGGCCATGAGTTTGGAAAAGTGTGGCTTTCCAAATTTCATTGTACACTTCTAGCAACTTAATCATGTCTCATGATTAAGATGCTTCATCATCTCATATCGAATCCATCGGGGCCTGGGGATGTTCCTTACAGGCCCTTTTAGGGCTCGGGCAAGCTCATCCATTGTAGAATCTTTATTGTAATCAAAATCATCTCCTGTGGCAAAGTGAATTGGTTTGCAGCTCAGCCTCTTCCTTGGTGGTCAGGAAGTGGGATGGTAATTAGCTGAGCTGCTTGTATGAGAGAACTGCCTGGCGAGTGCATTAGCAAAAGTCTCTAGGTGAATCTAAATGATTCCCTCTTCATGATGTTATTATTTTGAAGATGTTTTTTTCTTATTATTTTATTAATAGTGGACCAAACCTCTGATATTTTGGTGTTGCTGTTTATTGTAGAGACAAAGCTCCGCCAGGAGTCTCTTTTTGCTTGTCTTATTTTCTACGAGCCCTAGCTCTTGCTGTTTGTAATTGCAAAAGTTCTCATTTGTGATGTTATTTTTGAAAAGCCTGTAGGGCCCTTTTTGCGTCGTCACAGCGCCCTGCGGCAATCTGGTGTCCACCATGGAACTCTATGCTTAACGCTATCTGTCGAAGTTTTAGGAATGGATAGCAATGCTTTCTTTTTATAATCGAATTCTGAATATTGTTTACTTTATCATCAATGGTTTCTCCAACAAGTTCGAGCTTGACGCTCCTTGTGAAGGCGACCCAGTTGCTCGTTTTACGTTAAATTAGGCGCTTGAAGGCGTTTCACTGTGTCGCATGAATATTTAATCAAAATAGGAAAATGATCGCTTTCCCAACGAGTCGTTCAATGGTGTGCCACAGGCCCCTTGGCTGCTATTGATGAAGAGACCAGTGATAAGTTCAATAAAGCTCAAATTACCCGGGATTATCGTCCACCCGCGTCGGACTACCATCATTCAGAAGGACTAGATCAGACTCATTAAGCAACTTAACTACTTTCTCACCCTACCATCCCCCGCGGGAACCCATAACGTATGATGAGCATTAAAATCAGCTAAAATTACTTTATTTTGTGGCAGACTTCCTGAAGAGCAAAGAGCTCATCATAGGCTATCGCTGCATCAGGGGGACAATAAAGTGAACATATAGCCAGATACGTGCCATTAATTTTTACTTTGGGATGCGACAAATTCCAAAGTAGAATCAATAGTCATTCTTTTAAAAGGGAGGCTTTGGTGGATGTACATGGCGACCCCGCCTCCACCCCCACCCTCACGATCCTTCCGACATAAAAGGTAGTTCCTTCAGCGAAACGACCTCGTTAGAGACGAGGGGTGTTAAGTGCGTTTTTGGAGAACTATAATATCGGGAGCATAGGACGAGGCTAATAATTTAAGGTCATTTACTTTAGATCTAAGACTTCGACAGTTCCATTTGTATAATGGTCGACGCGAAAAATTACGTTTTAGGGGTTTGGAAGTGCCTTGTCCACCAGTTTTTTTCTTCTTTTTTTGGGAGGGAGACGCCTCCTCTCCCTCGCTTCCCGGGGACCTCTCTCGGGATGGTTTGGAGAAGAAACCTCCCCTGTCCTGCACCTCCTGATGAGGGAGACGACTGACAGATTGCGATCTGCTTCTCTCACGAGAAACCGAAACGCGAGCCAGACGAAGTCCTCACAGGAGTAGCCGGACGGGAAGGGCGCTCCGGACTGTGATTCGGTATCATCCTCCTTTGATGTTTAGACTGGGTTGATGCAGTCATTTGATCAACCAATTTGGTCATGATAAACTTTAATATTTAATTCTTTAACCGTTTGTTTAAATTCAGCAATTTCCTTATCCTTGGGTGCAAGCTGTTGACTGACATATTGCACTAGGGGTGGTGTTAGTTTACTGCTTCAGCAAGGAAGTATCGGGTTTTTTGTGTCAAACTTTCCACTTTCCTCTTAGCTTCAGAATAACTAACTTCATGCTTTCTCTATATGCTAATGTCTCGGTTTCCTTCTTCAGATGCTACACTCAGCAGATCTGACTGAGGGAACCTCCACAATTAGCACATTTGGAAATCTGGCTAGTACATGTAAAGGTGTCATGGGCTTCAGCATATTTACGGCATACAAATTTACCTGAGTCTTTATCAATACATCTTAATGAGGTGTTTCCGAATTTTTGGCATCTTTACAATGCATTGGCTTTTGGATATAAAGGTCTTACTTGAACACGTTCAAAACCGACATTGACTTATTCTGGAATTTTTTTCAAAGCTAAGGTCTAAAAACACAGTCCAGTTTTCGTTCGCACATTCCCGTCCTTCTTGGTCATACAATGAACGTCCACTACGTCTTGGTCCTTTATGCTCTCAAGAATTTTACTTTCTTCCATCGTCCTCAAATCCCTGTGAAAGATTACTCCCTTACAGGTATTTGGGCCAATAGGAATAGTTACTTTACTCGAAGATCATGAATTTGCGTCAGCTTAAGTAAATCCTTAATCTGGGAGTTGTATTGTACTTTAACAAGGAGGCTTCCATCTCGCAATTTTTTGACAAAATCAAAATCGCCGTCCACTTGACCATCAAGGACCTTTTTGATGATAAAGGGGTTCACGTTCAAAGCGATTGATTTTTATTCACGCATTTTACATTCGCGAACCTTGCATTCTCGGTGGGATTTTTAAAAGTGGTCTTCTTGTTCTGTCGTTAGTGGGGGTTTCCGTTGTTCAGGGGCGAGTTTTCTTAGAGTGGTCTGAGTTTGCCCCTCCTCCTTGAGGAGGAGAAGGGGTAGCCGGGGTATCATCCATCCTGGGCATCGGACCAGGTCCGACCCCTTTACTCAAAATCGTTCTCCTGAAGGGATCAAAGGCTCTTAACTTTTGGTATCAACCTAACAGCAATAGCTAAGAGAGAGTAAATCAGTATTTCGTCCTCTACCCCCCAGTGGAAGCCTGGTTGCGTTCTCCAGTACCACAGAGAGGATCGAGTTATGTGGAGGACACTCCCTTACCGCCGAACTTGCCTAGTGCGAAGGACGGTAAGTCGGTGCCCACCCCCCAGGCGAATACGGGAGCCCACAAGGGTACTCCGGTAGGCTCAGGGAAGTCACATGAAAGAAGGAAAATTTTAGAATGGAGAAAAAAGTGCGCCCAAAGGACGCCCCAGACTACTGGGCCTCCCTACCCAGGGGTCAATGCCCGTAAGGGCTACCCTGGTGTAGAAGAGAGCTGCGGGTCTGAGGTGGGGTGCTGACTACTCCTACTGTAGCCTCGTGTCACCTGCAAAAACAAAGCACTGAAGGTGCTGGCAAAGCACAATAATGTTCTGTAATTACAGGATTTTACTTTAAATTAATTTACGTTAAACAAACTCAGGAACAACAATGTCGAGCGAGACAAGAGGCCCCGGGCTCCAGGGTAACTCTGTGGCACAAGACTTGTATTTGTTGTATCTGGCGTTTAGAGAGAGGTCTGAGCTCAACAAAAGCTTAAACACGAGTGGACAACATCTTTTTTTTTTTTTTTTTGTTGGATTTCTTGGCTATCAACCAGCGGCATGTGGCCAAGGTTATTAAGCCAATGGATCCTATTTATTCTGTCAATCTAGATAAGGTCATAAAGTTTTGTCTCCCTTAAAAAAGTGATTACTTTACTTATTTTTTTCATCTGATAAGATATTTGATTAGTGTAAATTCTATTTTTTAGTTGAAATATTTTTAATTTGTCTTTGGTATTTGGTATATTTTGCATTATTAGTGAGGATTGTTATGTAAGGTTTGGTGTTCAGGGGCACTGTGGGGGAAATCTTTTTCATATAGGGAGTGAGGTGGGTAATTTGGCTTTGACCTAAGGCGGGCCAACACCACCTCCTCCCTTCTTTCCTTCCTGTGGGCTGTGTCCCACAGTTCTATGTTTTGTTTTATTTTGTTTGTGAGTTGGAGGTTGGTCCACTCACTTTGCCACAGGAGATGTATTTTTGCTTTTATAAGAGACACAAAACACCTGAGATCTGTACGGACTATGCTAAGGTCCAGATCGCCAGTTGACCCGGCTAATTTGTCAGCCTGCTCATTGCCATGGATACCAGAGTGGCCTGGTACCCATATTAGCTTGATTGATTTATTGGCACCATGTAGCTTACGAATGATATTACCCAGAAGTTCATTTTTGGTGGTTTCTAATGATTTAATGGCTTTAAGTGAACTTAAGGAATCTGAAAAAATACTATTCTATCGTGGGTCGTCGATAGTGCAAAATCAATGGCTTTATCAATGGCAAAAAGTTCAGCAAGAAAGATCGATGTATGATTCGGCAGTCTGAACTTTAGTTCACATTCAGTCGACCATACACCCGCACCCACACACTCTTCTGTCTTGGAGCCGTCGGTATATATATGAAAAAAAGGGAGATGTTTATAAGGATCTCTCTGAACCTCTGGCGTACCTCCACCTCCGGCCCCATGGCCTTAGCTGATGGAAGCCAGGCTTCCATGATGGAAAAATTGGGAGTTTCCCTGGCGCTATATTTAAATGAACCGGGGTATCGATGGTAGAGAGATCTATACCGACTTTCTCGACGAGGTCGTGGAGTCTTCGTGGCAAAGGGCCTAATGCCACTATTGCCATTAGGGTGGCTCGGGACTCGAGCCACCTTTGCGGCATAGTCAAGGCAAACTGGCCGCGTCTGAGTCGGAGGGGAGGTACTCCTGACCCCCACCTCAAGACGCTCGTCCGAGTGCACTTCAGGGCTCCAAGACAACACACGCAAACAGGCATTCTGCACAGCATCCAATCCTTTCAAACTTGTTCTCGATGCCAAAACCATACACGATTGACCCATATCTACTTTAGACCTAATCAGGGCTTTAAAACCATTAGCAAAGACGGGTCTATCAGCTCCCCATTTACTACCAGAAAGGGCACTTTAATAATTTAGTGCTCTTTGGGACATTTTTCTTTAACTGACCAATGTGGTCTTTCCAATTTAGTCAAACTATCAAAATGTATACCTAAAAATTTACCCAGAATTTTGAATAGGTATTGGGTGGGTTGTCTAGAGTTAGCCTGATGTTCGGCTTTCTCGTACGTGAAAAAATTACCCCAATACTCTTTCGAATGGAAAACCTTAAAACCCCACTGGAGGCCCCAGTTATGAATCATATCCAGTGCCAAATTTAAAATCGATTTGCTGAGAATTCTGCATTATTGCTGAATGCCAAATGCACAATCATCAGCGTCAGTGGAGTATTTAAGATTCCGAGGAGAGCTGGTAAGTTTGTCTTTTATCATACATAGAAATAATGTTGGTGACAAGACACTTCCTTGGGGGACCCGTTTGCCTGGACAAAAATGTCCGAAAAAGTGAATTGTCAAAAATAATTGCAGAAAAAGTTCTGTCAAATGAAATTTTTGAATAAAACAAGGCAAGTTTCCACGTAATCCAAAAGCAATAAAGTTTTCTGAGTAGGCCCATATCGCCATGTCATGTCGTAGGGTTTTTTTTATATCTAAAAATACTTTAAATCAAAAATCTTTTTTGGCAATGGCCTCTTGAAAATGACTGTCCAGCTTTACTAGCTGATCGAGAGTTTTGGCGTCCCCTTTCGGAAGCCGCACTGCTCGTCAACTAGTAAATTACTGGAATTTAAAAAATGCAATAGCCTACTGTTAACAATTCGTTCCATGACCTTGCATAAGCAACTTGTCAACGCAATTGGGCGGTAGGAGATGGCAAGTCTGGGATTACCCCCTCCCTTTTAATATGGGAATGATGTGGGCAAAGTGCCAAAGAGTTTTTGGAAAAGTGGTGGCTTTTTGCAAATTTCATTGTACACTTCTAGCAACTTAATCATGATTAAGATGCTTTATCATTTCATATCGAATCTCATCGGGGCCTGGGGATGTTCCTCTACAGGCTTCTAGGGCTCGGACAAGCTCATCCATTGTTAGATCTTTATTGTAATCAAAATCATCTCCTGTGGCAAAGTGAATTTGGGTTGGGAGCTCAGCGGCCCTTCCTTGGTGGTCAGGGAAAGGGGGATGGTAATTTGCCGGAGCTGCTTGGGAAGAGAACTGCCTGGGGAGTCATTAGCAATGTCTTTAGGTGTCAAATTTTTCCCCTCTCATGAAAGTTTTTTAATTTTAAAAATGTTTTGTTCTTATTGATTTTATTGAAGTGGACCAAACCTCTGATATTTTGGTGTGCTTTTATTGTAGAGACAAAGGCTACGCCAGGAGTCTCTTTTTGCTTGTCTTATTACTCTACGAGCCCTAGCTCTTGCTAGTTTGTAATTGACAAAGTTCTCATTTGTGATGTTATTTTTGAAAAGCCTGTAGGCCTTATTGCGTCGGCACAGCGCCCTGCGGCAATCTGGTTCCACCATGGAACTCTAAAGGGTTAACGCTATCTGTCCCAAGTTTTAGGAATGGATAGCAATGCTGCTTCTATAATCGAATTCTGAAAATTGTTTACTTTATCATCAATGGTTTCTCCAACAAGTTCGAGCTTGACGCTTCCTTGTGAAGGCGACCAGTTCTGCTCGTTTTACGTTAAATTTAGGCGCTGAAGGCGTTCTCCCCTGTGTCGCATGAATAAATTTTAAACAAAATAGGAAGATGATCGCTTCCCAACGAGTCGTCAATTTGGGGTGGCCCCAGGCACTTGGCTGCTATTGATGAAGAGACCAGTGATAAGTCAATAAAGCTCAAATTACCGGTATTATCGTCCACCCGCGTCGGACTAACCATCATTCAGAAGGACTAGATCAGACTCATTAAGCAACTTAACTACTTGCTCACCTTACCATCCCACCCGCAGGGGAACCCATAACGTATGATGAGCATTAAAAAAACAGCTAAAATTACTTTATTTTTGTGGCAGACGTTCCTGAAGAGCAAAGAGCTCATCATAGGCTATCGCTGCAATCAGTGGACAATAAAGTGAACATATAGCCAGATACGTGCCATTAATTTTTTACTTTGCATGCGACAAACTCCAAAGTAGAATCAATAGTCACTTCTGTAAAAGGGAGGCTTTGGTGGATGTACATGGCGACCCCGCCTCCACCCCTACCCTCACGATCCTTCCGACATAAATGGTAGTTCCTCAGCGAAACGACCTCGTTAGAGACGAGGGTGTTAAGGGGCGTTTCTTGGAGAACTATAAATATCGGGAGCATGGGGACGAGGCTAATAATTTAAGGTCATTTACTTTAGATCTAAGATCTTTCGACAGTTTCCATTGTATAATGGCCCAAACGGAAGATTACGTTTTATGGGGTTTGGAAGTGCCTTGTCCACCAGTTTTTTCTTCTTTTTTTGGGAGGGAGACGCCTCCTCTCCCTCGCTTCCCGGGGACCTTTTCTCGGGATGGTTTGGAGACAGAAGCCCCCATGTCCTGCACCTCCGGGTGAGGGAGACGACTGACAGATTGCGATCTGCTTCTCTCACGAGAACCGATCGGGGAGCCAGACGAAGTCCTCACAGGAGTAGCCCGGACGGAAGGTGCGCTCCGGACTGTGATTTGGTTTTCATCCTCCTTTGATGTTTTGACTGGGTTGATGCGTCATTTGATCAACCATTTGGTCAGGTGATATACTTTAATATTTTAAATTTTTTAACGGTCTGTTTTAAATTCAGCAATTTCTTTATCCTTAGGGTGCAAGCTGTTGACTGACATTACTTGCACTAGGGGTGGTGTGTAGGTTTCTGCTTCAGCATAGGGAAATAATCGGGTTTGTGTGTCAAACTTTCCACTTTCCCCTTACTTCAGATAAACTAACTTCATGCTTTCTCATATATGCTAATGTCTCGGTTTCCTTCTTCAGGATGCTACACTCAGGGAGATCCTGACTGATTGGGAACCTCCACATTTAGCTCATTTTGGAATTCTGGTTAGTACATGTAATTGTGTCTTGGGCTTTAGCACTTTTTCGGCATACATATTTACTTGTGTCTTTATCTATATACTCTTAATGAGGTGTGTCCGAATTTTTGGCATCTATTACAATGCATTGGCTTTTGGATATAAGGGCTTACTTGAACACGTTCATAACCGACTTGATATTTTGGGAAATTTTATTAAAGCAAAGGTCAAAAAACACAGTCCAGTTTTCGTTCGCACATTCCCGTCCTTCTTGGTCATACAATGAACGTCCACTACGTCTTGGTCCTTCATGCTCTCCAAGAATTATTCACTTTTTTCCATCGTCGTCAAACCCTGTGAAAGATTACTCCCTTACAGGTTATTTGGGCCAATAGGAATAGTTACTTTAACCCCGAAGATCATGAATTTGCGTCAGCTTAAGTAAAACCTTAATTGGGAGTTTTTATTGTACTTTAACAAGGAGGCTTCCATCTCGCAAATTTTTTTTACAAAAACAAAATCGCCGTCCACTTGACCATCAAGGACCTTTTATGATAAAGGGGTTCAGTCAAACGATTGATTTATTACATTTTCAGGAAACCCTTTCATTTGGGGGTTTT
>NC_051394.1:25936012-25948512 GCF_015228065.2 Penaeus monodon
ATTTTTTGCACGACGGCTGTGTTCTGCGGGCTTTGTCTCAGGTTTGCGTGAGCACACAATTCTCTAAAAATGTACATGTGGGTTCGGCTCGCCGCAAGCAGCAACCCTCTCTTCCCCCGCCTTACCCCTCCCCCTCTCGCCTTGGTGGGCATCACTTCGTGCCCCCCCCCCCCCCCTTGAAACCCGGGTATCAAGACCCCCGTTTTCTTGTAAGGGGGGGCGGCATTTTCTGCGACCCGCACGAGGCGGTATTTTCACCGATACGATTTTTAAGCCGCTCCCAATGTACCGGCCGCCAGGGGCGTGTTTACGGACATTTAATTTTTGTTATTTTTTTACCATAGGACGTATTTTTAAACCATGTGTCATTACTTGGATGGCGTTGAAGTCCCCAACCCAAAAAAAAATAAAGATGTTTATTTTCCAAGTAAAATGCCGAAAAATATGTATCAAAAATGCATTTTCCAAGTATTTCCCCTAGTTTTTTTTTTTTTATTATCCTATATCTTGGGCACGTTCCCAAAGGGGTGTAAAATCCCCCCCTAAAGGAGTAATGGCGTTACATGTTTTTTTTTTTCTCTCCACCCTTTTCAGGGTTTTTTGGGTCCTTTGGCTTTTTTGGGACTGCCGGGGACTATGGGGTTGGGGTCCGAATTTTTTTTTGCATATTTCTTTTCGCCCCGTGCCGGGGGGCATCCCTTTAGGGTCTTTTTTCGGGGTATAAGTACCCAGGGTTTTTGAAAAGGGGAAACAAACCCCTTTTGATGAGGACACCCTAAAAAACGCAGAAGCAAAAAAAAAAACTCGTGCCCAAGGGGCCCCCGGGACCCCGGGACCCTCTCGACTCGCGGGCTTGTTGTTTCTGAGTTTCTAAAGTAACTTGAAATAAAGTAAAATCCTGTAATTACAGATCATTATAGGCTTTGCCAGCTTTTGTCGTGCTTTTGTTTTGCAAGGTACACGAAGCTACAGTAGCGTGTCCCCCACCCCACCCAACCCGAGCTCTCTTTACCTAGGGTAACCCTTTGGGGTTTGACCCCTGGGTAGGGGGGCCCTAGTCTGAGCGTCCTTTTGGGGGTACTTTTTTTTTTTTCTAAATTTTTTCCCCCTTAATTGATTTTGAGCCCCGGGGTTCCTCTGTAACTATTCCTATTGGCCCCAAATACCTGTTTGGGGGGATCTTTCACAGGGGTTTTTAGGACGAGGGGAAAAAGTGAAATTCTCGAGACATGAAGGACCAAAACTGTGGACGTTTATTGTTACCAAGAAGGATGGGATCTGCAGCGAAAAGTGGCTGTGTTTTTTTTTCCTTTTCTTTAAAAAAAATCCCCCGAATATTCAAATTGGATATGAAAAACGTGCCAGGGAAAAACCCAAAAACCAAGGGCCCGTAAAAGATGCCAAAAAATTTGGACACACCTCATTAAGATGATGATAAAGACTCGAGTAAATTTGTCTGCCCCTAAAAGTCTGAATCCCATAATGTACTACCAGATTTCCAAATGTGCTAACTGTGGAGGTCCCCCTCACGGATCTGCAAGTGCAGCATCCTGAAGAAGGAGATGAAATTAGCATATATAAAAGCATGAAGCAAGAGGAAAGGGAAGTTGACCACAAACCCGATATTTCCCTAGCTACGCGAAAACAAAACATCCCCCCTGTGCAAGTATGTCATAACAGCTTGCGCTAAGGAAAAAGAAATTCTAAAGTTAAAAATCCGTTAAAGAATTAAATTTTAAAAGTATATCATTTGACAAAATTGGTTGATCAAATACTGCATAAACCCGCAAAAAACATCATAAGGGGTATAACGCCCCAGTCCGGATCGCACCCCCCCACCCGGGCGCTTGCGAGGACTTCGCTCGAGAGAAAAAACAGATCGCAATCTTTCAGCGTCTCCCTCGCCAGGAGGTGCAGGACGGGAGGTTTTTTGCCCAAAAACCATCCCGAGAGAGGCCCCCGGGGGAAAAAGGAAGGGGCGCCCCCCTCCCATAAAAAAAAAAAAACTGGTGGACAGGCACAAAATCTTCGCGTCGACCATTATAAATGTAACTGTCAAGTTTTAAATTAAAAGTAATGCCCTTTAAAATTATTAGCCTCGTCCTATTCTCCAAAAAACGCACTTAAACCCTCGTTTTTTTGACGAGGTTTTTTCGGGCGAGTAACTCCATCTATGTCGGAAGGTCGTGAGGGTAGGGTGGGGGTGGAGCGAGTCGCCATGTACACCAAAAAACCCCCTTTTACAAAAGGGGACTTTGATTTACTTTGGAGTTTGTCGCATGAAAAGTAAAATAAGGGCATATCGGCTATTTTTTCGTTTTTGTCCCCCTGAACATGATAACCTTATAAAGCTTTTTTGCTCTTCGGAAAACGTCGCCACAAAATAAAGAAATTTTAGCTGTTTTTAATGCTCATCATATTTTGGGGTTTTCCCGGGGGGTGGATGGTAGAAGTCCCAAGTATTTAAATTTTGTTAATTTCTGATTTAATCCTTCTGAAGATGGTAGGTCGACGGGGGTGGACGTAATACCGGTATTTTGAGTTTTATTGATTTTCACTGGTCTTTTCAAAAACAGCCCCAGTGCCTGTGGCACACCATTGACGACTCGTTGGGAAGCGATATTTCCTATTTTGTTTAAAATATTCATGCGCACGGTGAGAGCGCCTTCAACCCAAAATTTTACGTTTAAAAAAGAATTGGGTCGTTTCCCAAAAGGGAGCTCAAGCCGACTTTTTGGAAAACCGCTGATATAAAGAAAAAATATTCAAAATTCGATTTAGAGCAGCATGCATCCATTCCAAAACTTCGACAGATAACGTTTTACAGGGTGGACACCAGTTTGGGGCCGCAGGGCGCTTGCCGACCAATAAGGCACTTAAGTAAGGTTTAAAAGGCTTTAAAAAAATAAATCACAAATGAAAATTTTTGCAATTACAAAAAAGAAAGAGTAGGGCTCGTAGAGAAATAAGACTCCAAAAAGAGACTCCCGGGCGAGTTTGTCTCAAAATTTAACTGAAATACCAAATATCAGGGGTTTTGGGTCCACTATCAATAAAAATAAGAAAAAAACATTTTTAAAAATCAAAAAACACATTCACAGGGAATAATTTAGATTCACCAGAGACATTGCTAATGCACTCCCCGGGGCAGTTCCCTACGAGCAGCTCAAAAATTCCTCTCCCCTTCCCGACCCTCAAGGAAACGGCTGAGCTGCAAAACCCTTCTTTTGCCCAGGAGATGACTTTGATTACAATAAAAATCTTTTCATGGAGAGCTTGTCCGAGCCCTAGAAGCCTGTAGAGGAACTCCCCAGGCCCCAATGGGTTCGTTTTAGATGATTAAACATCTTAATCAGTGACAGATTAAATTGCTAGAAGTGTACAGGAAATTTGGAAAAGCCCACTTTTCCTCTCTGGCATTCCCCCCCCTCTTCCAATATTGAAAGGGGGGGGTAAACCCAGATCTGCCATCTCCTACCGCCCCCAAATTTGGGGTTTACAATTCTTATGCAAGGTCTGGAACGAATTTTTTAACAGTAGGCTATTTATTTTTAAAATTTTTTATTACGAGCATGCGGCTTCCGAAGGGGGCGCCAAAAAAAACTCGATCAACTAT
The DNA here is from genome assembly GCF_015228065.2 of Penaeus monodon. NCBI lineage: Eukaryota > Metazoa > Arthropoda > Malacostraca > Decapoda > Penaeidae > Penaeus > Penaeus monodon. The sequence continues at coordinate 25,939,629 of NC_051394.1, forward strand.
AAAAACTGGGCAGTCAATTCAGGGGGCAATTGTAAAAAAAATTATTTGATTTTATATTTTTTTTGTAAAGAAAACTACGACAGCCTGGCGTAGGCCTACACAGAAAACTTTGCTTTTGGATTACTTTGGGAAAATTGCTTTGTTTTTTTCAAAATTTATTTTTTGACGAAATTTTTCTGTCAAAATTGTTTTCTACAATGTCACTTTTTTTTGTCTTTTCACCAAAATTATTTTTTTAGCATGATAAAGACATCTTACCAGCTCCTTAGGAATCTTAAATACCCCGTACGTGATGATTGTTTAGGCACTCCAGAAAAACGGGTTTTTTCGGCAAATCGCATCTAACTGGCACGGGGTGTTTTAACGGGGCCTCTAGGGGGGTTTTTAAATTTTTCCCCAAGAAAAAGTATTTGGGGTTTAATTTTTTACATGGGGAGCCGAACTCAGGCAACAGACAACCACCCAATACCCTTGGGGGGTTGGGCTACTCTTTGATGGTTACTCAATTGTAAAAACCATATGGTCAGTTAAAGAATAAAAATCAAGAGCACTAAATTTTTTAAAAGGCATTTCTGGGAATAAAAGGGAAGCGATAAAAAGTATTTCTAAAGATATATAAAGCCCTTATTAGGGGGTAAAGTGATTAGGGTCAACGTGTATGGCTCGGCATCGAAAACAAGTTTGAAAGGTTTGGGTTTCTGTGAGAATCCTTTTTTGCGGTGTGTTTTTGGAGCCCTGAAAGCACTCAGATCGGCGTCTTGAGTGGATCGGGGGTACCCCCTCCGACCAGACCGACCATTGGGCCCATGCCGCAAAGGTGGCTCGGCCCGAGCCGCCCTAAGACAATATGGCATTAGGCCCTTTGCCAGAGACTCCACGACCTCTCGAGAAAGCGGTATAGACTCTCTACCATCGAACCCCGGGTTTTCAAATATAGCACCATGGGGAAATCCCCAAATTTTTTATCATGGGAAACCCGGCTTCCCTCAGCCAAGGCCATGGCCCGGGGGTGGGGTATGCCAAGGTTAAGAGATTTTTATTAAACATCCCCTTTTCATAACATCCGACGGGTCCAAACAATATGTGTGGGTGCCGAATATTTGCAATTGATAAGCTTTAAATTTTTAACTTTGACGACCATGATGAATAGTTTTTTTTTTCAATTTTTAATTCACTTAAAGCCATTTTAAAAAATTAGAAAACCCCCCAAAAAAAACTACTGGGTAATATCATTTTGAAATTACTGGTGCCAAAATCAATCAAGCTAATTGGGTACCCGGGCCCCTTGGTACCTAAAGAGCAGGCTGACAAATTAGCCGGGTCAACTGGATCTCGACCTTAATAGTCCTACAATCCAGTTTTTTGTGTCTTTATAAAAACAAAATCCCTCTCCCCGTGGGAAAGTGAGTGGACCAACCTACAAATTTAATAATAAAACAATCCCGAAATAGAGCCGTGGGGGAAACAGCCCACAGAAAGAAAGAAGGGGAGGTGGTGTTGGCCCGCCTTAGGGTCAGTGCCAAAGATTGACACATTCACTCCCTACATGAAAAGAATTTCCCTCCACGGGGCCCCCCCTGCGTACCAAACCTTTCCCTCCACCCCCTTTTAAAAATCAGCCAAACCCCCAAAAATAGATAACACCTTTAAAAAAAATTGAATTAAAAAATTTTTGAATTTACTTATCAAATTACTATCGATGATGAAAGAATCATCAGTAAAAGAATCACTTTTCTAAGGGAGACAAAACTTTGACCTTATATAATTGACTAGAAATAAATAGGATCCATTGGCTTAATAACCTTGGCCACATGCCGCTGTTTTGATAGCAGGAATCCAACAAAGAAAGAAAGAAGGGGAAGGAAAATGCGGTCCCTGACTTCTGTGGTGTACTTGTGGTCCCGCTCTCAGTGTTTTTGGGGGGAGGGGGGGACTCATCGCTTGTGGATTTACCTCGCTCCGCGCAGGGATTTGCCAGTTCGTGTCTTCTAAAGTTAAGTATTATTTAAATGTTGTGGTGAGGTTCACCTGGTCCTCTTTTTGAACTTTTGGCGTGTGACACGCTACATCACCATCTGGTAGGGTGCATTCTTTTACTATGTCCCAAGCGGCACTTTGTGACTCAAAGTGTCGAGAGTACATAATGACCCACGCCACATAGAAGGAACCACTGCTCGAGGATCCATACCTCCAGTGTGCCATTCACTGTTTTTTAAACTAAGTCAATACTTAGTTTCCTTCCCTCAGCTCGAGGATCCGTTTCTCCTGAGAGGAAGGTTTATTTTATTAAGTCTTGCGATTTGCTCAATAAATAAATACCATACCATCGTCGAGCTTTCACTCGGTCCCAGTCAGATTAACAAATGATATTTACAACCTCTTAAGTTCTGACCAAGGCTGAATGCTCGAAACGTTTCTTGGGCTCGGGTCTCCTTGACAGCACATTGCAGTTCCTTCTATCTCGCAACCCTGAAAGGCTAAGAATGCTAGGAATGAATCGGAGCTGATACTCTAGAACAGACCCATAACTTTGCTATACGTGGGTTCCCGTTTCCATCAGGTGGAATGCTCAACCGAAGGGAAGAGGAAGAATTCTATGATTTTTGCGTTTTTCCTTCCAACACGTTCACGCAGACGCTCAGCCTACCTATCTCCCTTTTCACAATTACACCTTAAAGATCCACTTCAGCACATACATCCTGTACTTTCCTCCCACCCTTCTTTTATACACGTTCACCCCACATACACAACACACAGAGGTTCCCGAACCTCTAATCGGGTTGTGGCAGCGTGCCGTAGCCTGGACCTTACATTCAGTTTTTACTGCCAGAGCGACATCTTTAAAGCTCATCACGAAATTGCTAACAAGCTTATGAAACATAAATTATAATTAATAGGCTGAATACTAGTAAAAAGAATGTAAGTTACCTCCAACCCCTACAATAAGGGCCTGTGTTGCTAGGCACCACAGCTGCCGTTTGAAGTCAAACAACCACGTTCCGATACCCGTCTTGTTTCACCTTTGAAACATAGTCCTCTAAACTTTTCATTCATCTTTGACTTTCTTAATTGGGTTGCTACACTTACATGGCTCCCCTAAATTGTTTACATAAAAATAATAAAACATTAATCTTCTGAGGTATTCCCTATATTCTAATAACATAATTAGAGTATGAATAGCTCTCTCAACATAAGTAAATTCTTTAATCCTTTTACCATTTTTATCAAGACATGAATCAGACATCTTTTTCCCTTGGTTTCTAGTTTCATTTTGATCCTTTACTATCACAATATCTCCTACTTTCACATTTCTTCTGGGTTTAATCCACTTATCTCTAGATTGAAGAGATTGTAAAAACTCTTTCTTCCATCTAGACCAAAACACATTGGCTAAATACTGGACTCTTTGCAATCTTTTCCTTGAATATAGATAATTACTTTGAAATTTGCCTGGTGGTGGCAATACAACCTTTGATTTCATTGTCAAAAGATGGTTAGGAGTTAGAGGATCCAAATTCTCTATTAAATTAATAATCCAAATTCTCTATTGAATTAATACTGCTACGCCAGTGGGTCTTTGTCTCTGCGAAACATGTGTTAACATGAAAAGGATGAACCTGGGATGATGTTAACATGAAGGGACCTGGGCAAACATATGACGCAGCTGGCTGTGGCGGAGGAGCAAGGACAGCCAGGAGAAACGGAGTTGGGTGCTGACTCCTGTGAAGACTCGTGTGTGCCCTTGTGACCTGAGATAAAACCTTGTGTTGCCCTGTTATAATCTGTATTGTGCCTGTGTGACATGCTGGTTTCCCCCCTGTATTGTGCTATATAAAAGTGTACGGGTAAATAACTTGTGGAAATAAAGGACTGTCATTTTGTGTTTATTTCTCTTCCTGCCTCCCACGTGTCTTTTCCCTCCTGGTGTTTCTGGGGGGGGGAAAAAAAAAACGCTGTGGTGCGCGGTGCCTCTTGAGCTGTTCAGTGTTTACTACCCTGTGATTAACAAGCCGTCTGCCTAGCCTGCTTTGTGTTGGTGGGCAGAGAAACGAGGCGGTCGTCTTAACAAATGTTGTCAGGAGTGGGATTTGTGTATATTTGATCCGTCTGATTGCCGATTTATCATGTCGTCTCAAAGGATGGCGGCAGCCATGAGGTAGAGGAGGCCTATGACTGAGGCAGGCACGAGTGGGTGAAGCCGAGCCAGAATGGACCTGATCACTGCCATGCTGGCAGAGTATGAGGGAGGAAATGGCACAAAGGCAGAAGAGCAGGCACAGAGGGCACGCGAGCATGCAGCACCATCTCGCGAGATGAGGCAAGGAAGGCAGAGGAACAGTTCTGCCGATTGTTTGATGTGCTACAGAGCAAAATCTTGCAATCTGTAAGATGGAACTCAGCAGTACACCACAAGGCCTGCAACAAGCGTGAAGAGTGAACTGATGGAGGAGGTGGCAGACCCTGAAGGGCGAGGTTCAGGGCCTGAGGGAGGAATTGAAGCGGAAGGCGGCGTCACGAGGTAGTTAACGTGCAAGTCAGAGAAGCTAGACGAGTTCTGGCAACAGATGCCAGAGTGTCAGATTTACTGGGGTCTGTCTGGGTTCCGTGGCAGAAACCCCCGGCCGCGTGCAGCGTCGTGTCGCAGGCCATTGGTCGCTGCGAATGCTGTGGGACCCATCGGAACCGGGGGGGGGGGGCTCCCTGTGGTATAGTGGCGGCAAACTCGGACCCGGTCCCAACCCGCCTCGTGCCTCCTCTCCCCGCTCCTCCGCCCCGGGCGTGTAGTTCACACAGGCCAACTCGTTCTCCACCCTGCGGCCTCTCGGCCTCCAGACTTCTGTGAGTCGTAAGCCAGCTGAGTACGAACGGTACGTGGCCTTGGAGGCATATGTCGCCCATTTGAAATGCTGTTCATCTGCCCAGGGCTGGGCCAGGAAGAGAAGGCCTGGCACAGCTGGTAACAGCGCTAAGGGGGCCCCGCGGTGGAGTGTTGGGGCATCTGCCGCCATCCCCAACATTGCTCATTACACCAACGTGGCGAGCTTTGAAAAGCCGTTTCGGCTACCACACCCAGGCCGGAAAAGCTAAAGTGGAGAGTAGCATTGAGGAAGGTGAGCCCGACACTTTTCAAGGCTTGTGGGGGGGCTGCGGTAAGGAAGGGCACAGACGGTAGTCAGTGTCAGAGGAGGCGGAGACACGTCCGCTCACCCGAACCGATTCTGATGCCTTCACAGCCGTGCCTGCAGGACTGGGTGGTAGTATGGTCACCATCCGAGTGCATGTCCTAAGGCTAAGGCAAAAAAAGTGGTACGGTGGAAAACTCTGAAGAAGGGGGGCCTAACCCACCGTCCTCGTTTTCCCTGGCCCCGAACTTGGGTAGCTGTCCGTCGAACCAGCACATGCATGTGGAGGGCTCAATAGATGGGAATCCTGACGTGGACACTGGGGCCTGAGAAGACCCTAGTGCCGTGCCTGATATGTTGCTCACATATGCGACCTTCCCACAGCACCACAAACAGAGACTGTGTGTGTCACGGGTCATTGTGTGCAGGCTCAGGGGCCGTGGATGCTCGTATTGGCGTGGGCAGCACGTGTAGGGCTGCCGTGTCTGTGGCCGATCGGACGAGCACTGCTTGCTGGGACTTGACTACCTGCCGCAGAGTAAACTGGCGTGTGTCGACATGGATGGAAAGCTGTGAGATGCACGGTGAAGATTTGCCCTTGCTTCAGAGGTTGTTGTGCAGAGGTATTACGGCTGAACGACTGAACCTTGCCCCAAGGACAGAGTCCTATAATCCGTGTCGATTTGTCAGAGTGATGCGTGGAGTAGAGGGCCTCAGTGAAGCCCATCCAAAACCTGCAGCTGGCTGATGGAGTACAGTTGGGGGCTGAGCCTTTTTGACCTAGAAAGGGTAGGTGAGGGAGGGTTATTTATAGTGTTGGTAGCCAACTTCTCCAATAAGGCCCAGAAGGTGCCAGCTTGGTGCAAAGCTGGGCAATTGTGAGGAAGTGGAGGCGTCCAAAGAGTTGCGGGGATGAGGAGTTGGTTGGTGTGGGGCCGTTGCTGACTTCCTTGCGACTGGCCGCACCAGCTTGGTCGTTTACATGGTCCAGGAAAGCTACTCCTGGGGCCTGGGTGAAAAAGATGACGTTAGCCCCAGTAGTTGCGCGGCGATGAGGGACGTGCAGACGCTGACGAGATAGGACGGCAATTTTGGGACGGTAGGGCTGAATGCAGCAGAACGTCATTGGTGACCAGAGCCAGGTCTTGGGGACAGGAGATACCCCTCTGGGTGGCCACTTTCCAATCTACGCCCGCCCACACCTCCTCCAGAGCGACCCCAGGCGAGAGCGAAGAAGCGCGCTGGATGAAAGATTTTTGTGTTTCTGGAGAACTCTGATTTTATTAATTTTCTGTAGTTTGTTTTCAGTGTTTAGCATATTGTCAGAGCAGACGTGTCGTCTGCTTGAATAGGTGGGGGATAGTGCTACGCCAGTGGGTCTTTGTCTCTGTTCGAAACATGTGTTTAACATGAAAGGATGACTGGGCATGTGTTTAACATGAAGGGACCTGGGCAAACATGACGCAGCTGCTGTGAGCGGAGGAGGCAGGATGAACAAGAGCCAGGAGACGGAGTTTGGGGTGCTGCTTTCCTGTGAGACCTCGGTGTTGCCCTTGTGCCTGAGATAAACCTGTTGTTGCCTGTTATAAGCTGTTATTGTGCTGTGTGACATCTGGTTTCCCCCCTGTATTGTGTCCTATAAAAACGTGTACGGTAAAATAGCTTGTGGAAATAAAGGAAAGACTGTCATTTTGTGTTTATTTCGTACCCTGCCTCGCCACGTGGAGTTTTCCCTCCTGGTGTTCTGGGATGCTGTGGTGCTCGGTGCCTCTTGGAGCTGTTCAGTGTTTACGACCCTGTGGATAACACGCCGTCTGCCTAGCCTGCTTTGTGTTGGTGGCAGAGAGACGAGGCGGCCAGCGTAACAATACTGTCCAGTGTCAATGGATGACTATTGACAATGGATTCTGCTTCAACCATAAATGTTTGTAATGAATCATCATCTAACTAAGTTTCATGCTGACAAAGTATCACAGACAATATGTTCCGTACAGTACGAATTTGTCTCTCCCATACACCTCCCATATGACTAGCATAAGGTACATTCATTTTAAAATTAATCCAAGCACAATTGTTCTTTAACATTACATTGCTTATTTTTGTTTGATCCATTACCTTTAAGCAAATCTCAAGTTCATTCTTGGCACCTACAAAATTTGTACCTCTATCTGATCTCAACTGACGTACTGACCCTCTTCTACCAACAAAACGACGATAAGCATTGAAACTAAGCATGTGAACAATGCTCTATATCTCTTAACTTCACTGCGTCTTACCTTCACATAAAATGGACCAAAATAAACCTCTGTTCTGACATTCAATTTTTAAAACTTAAATGGTCCCTTTTTTTGGGATGCCCCAAAATAAATGCTACTGGTTCTTGGCAAAATCTACATAATCTCCTGTAAGATTATTTTTTTAAGTCGGGACCTTTAAAAAAGGTTTATCATTCATGTTTACACTGTGATACGAGCACTCCCAGCCAAAGACAAATTTTCTTTTTTTCATAGCCTTTTGGATGAAAAACCCCCTTATGTGGAAATAAACAAATTTTTGCCACCCATCCTTACTTTTTCCCTTTCTTTTTTGGGGTTTGGGTTCTGCAAAAAACCTTTCTCTAGGAGATCATTTTTTAAATTTGACTAATCTTCATAGAAATCTTTTTTTTTGCTTGGATTTTTTTTTTTAAAAGATTCATTAACCTGTGCAAAACTGCATCTCAAATTATTTGGGAACTTGAAATCTCACCCCTTAAAAGGGAAAGGGGCATTTCAAAATTTAAACCTCTTTCAACCTGATGAATCCCTTCTCAAATTCTTTTTTTTAAACATTTTTCATTTTGGAAAAATTTACGACAATCATCATTTACTTCTTAAATAAAATTCTTTTTTTAATTGTTTTTCAGGATTAGAACCTTTTTCCCTTTGTGGGCCCGTTAAAGACAACTTTTTTTTCTCAGGGTTTTAATTATTACTTTTTGGAACCCATTGTTCTGTGAAACTGTGCCTACCCCCTACCTCCTTTGGATCAACACCTCTGCCAATGCCCCCCCAAAGATCATTCTTTTGCATGGGATCACTGTCTTTTGCCAGTAATGTTTCCTTTGGCTTAATTCCCTTTAAACCCAACTGAGACCTATCAGGATCCTACTTCTACTCATCTTTGAAAGTCATCAGTTTTCTCAACTATTCTTTCCAAATGGGGGCCACTCTCGGGCCCGTTTCAGGTTTTGGGTATTTTGATCCCCACCTGCAAGGAATTATTTTTCTGAAAAAGTATGAGGCAAGGGGATTTTTCTTTTTTTCATACCCCCCCTTTTTAAAAATTAAAGCCACAATTTTTTTTAGAGCATGAAACCCGTTTTTTTTTCCCTTCTTAGTACTATCTTAGATAAACCCTTTTGGGTTCCACCAATGCCTAAGTTCCCTTTAAAGCACTTTTTTTAAAAAAACCATCATAAAATTTGATCTAAATAATGCGTACCCCAAGCCTCTTTTCTGCTCGAAACTTTTAGGGTGCAACCACCAGGAACTTTCATCGATTTAAACATCCATAGCAATCACTTTTTAAACTTAAATTTTTGTATTAGAAACAGCCTCTTTTTTTTTTTTCCCTTTTACTTGCCCTTTTTTTTTAAAGACTCCAATCTTTTTCTTTTTTTAGTGAAATCACGGGGGTTTTTCTATCAAAAATTTCCCTTTTTGTTTTTCCCAAAAATCCACTTTTAAAAAACTTGTTACATTTTTAAGATTATGTACTGA
>NC_051394.1:25966540-25981540 GCF_015228065.2 Penaeus monodon
TTTGTGGTGTGTGGCGTGGTGTGTGTATTTTGGGGTCTACACACACACACACAAAATATATTATATTATTATTTTATAATATTAATTATAAAAATTTTAAATATATTATAATCAGCGCGCACACACAACACACACACACACACACAAAACACACACAAAAAACCATATTTATATATTTTATATATTAATATTAATATATAATATATCTAAATATTTTAAAATAATATAATAATTTACATATTTTTTATAAATTTTTATATATATATATAATAAATATCTATATAAATTTATATATATTATATTATATATTATTATATATATAATAATATTATATATATATAATTGTTATTTATATAATTTTTAAATTTTAAAATTATATTTGTAAATAACATATATATAAAATTATTCCAAAGGTATAACCAAAACCACAAACACACACCCCACCCCCCAACCCACACCACCACACACCACACACACACCCAAAACCACACCAACATATATATTAATTATTATAAATTATTAAAAATTTATATTTAAAATATTAAAATATATATTATAAAAAAATTATATATATAATTTTAATTGTTTTGTGTGGTGTGTGCGTGTTGTGTGTGTATGTGGTGTGGTGTGTTTTTTGGGTGGGGTTTTTGGGGTGTGTGTGGGGTTTTTGGTGTGGTTTGTTTTTTTGTGTGCGTTTTTTGGTGCGTTTGTTTGTGGTGTGTTTTTGGGTGTGTGACTGGTGTTGTGTGTGGTGGTGGTGGGGTGTGTTGTGGGTGTGTGTGTGTGTCTGTTGCATGTGTGTGTGTTTGTTTTTGGTGTGTGTGTGTGTGTCGTGTGTGTGTGTGTGTGGTGTTTGTGTCGTGTGATTGGTGTGTGTTGTGTGTTGTGTGTGGTGTGTTGGCGGTGTATAGTTTTGAATATTTACGTTTAAAGATTTCAGAGGAACTGTATAAATGACATTTCCAAGCGTATTTGTTCGGGGATGACACGGTGGCCCCGAAAGCTTTGTTTCCCACCCGATACACGATGTAATCCCCCAAAAAAATTTTCCTCCTTTTATCTAAAAAACCTCCCCAAGGGGGAAATTTTCCACAAAATATATTAACTCAGAACTTATCGAAAATTTTTATTTTCACACACACAAAAAAAACCCCACACACACCACACAGATATATTTTTATTTAATATATAATATATATTATATTATATAATAATAATATATTAAATGTAGTTTATTTAAAATTATATATAATATTTATATTATTTATTATATATATATATATATTTATTATTATTATCGTGTGTGTGTGTGGTGAAATATATTAAAATTTTAATTAATTATATATTATTGTGTGGTGTTTTTTGTGTGTGTGTGTGTTTTTGTGTGTGTTGTGTGTGTGGTGTGTGTGGTGTATGTGTGTGTGTGTTGTGTGTTTTTGTGGCGTGCTGTGTGTGTGTATGTATGTTTTTGTTTTATGTTGTATATTTTAATATATATTATATTTTAATATATATTAGCTAGTCTTCTATTTATATAACAACACACACACACACACCCCACAAAACAAACACACACACACCTTTCACACACACCATACACACACCCCACCCACCACAAACACCAAACCACACAAACACACACACACCACACACCACACACATATATATAAATATATATAATATATATTTTTATATATAAATATATATGTATGTTATATCTCCCGGGGTTAAATTTACTTTTTTTTGGAACCTTGTCAATATTTCAGTTGCACACGCGGTTTTTTCCCTTTGAGAATATGGAACGGGGCAGAAAAAAGAACGCAGGTAAATTTTTTCGACTTGGCCTTTTCGCTACTTGGGTTTTAAAATTCCCTGGGGAAAAAAGGGGGAAAACGCGGGTGATTTTTTTTTCTAACTTTCTGTATCTCTCTGAAAACCATATATATAGTCTCGGGAAAAAGGAAAAACTACATTCACCCGGACACTGCATAAAATTTGAGGCGGCTTTTTGTTTAGATAGAACAGGATAAGGCAAATCGGGGTTCTCAAAAGAAATTTAGTGATGAAAAACTTTAAAAAAAATTTTACATTATTCTCTAATACTTCCTAAGTATAAACTTGCCATAAAAAAACCTAGAAAAATGGAAAGGGTTTTGATTTTAAAAAGTACCTTTTTCCTTACATAAAAAACGCGTCTTTTAAAGCCTATACGGAGGGTAACACGAGGGTCACGACAGGCTGGGGCGTCGGTGAATCGACTGGGCAAAAGGATGCGCTCCTATGGTTTTCATTCCCCCTATGCCGATCCATCATTTTCACAGACCCCTTCCCAAACGAGCGGTCTGATCGTTTAAAATTTTTCAGGGTCTGTTTCGCACCCTGCCTTCCTTTTTGCACTATATCACATTGCCAATGTACTTACGGCTTTTACCGTGGTTAGATGCTTGTATCCTTCAGCAAAAACTTGAACGATGAGCGAGTTGTTTTTACTATAAACCCACTTTTTTCAGGCAGAACTTGAGGGCACGATCCCCTTATGGCCTAGGGGTTTTCTGCTCTTTTTCTTTCTTTCTCTTTTTCTAAAACCCAAAATGAGGCCTTTTCCTTCCCCTGGGGCGTCATAACTAAAAATTATTACGTTGACGAAAAACTTTAAATTTTTATTTTTAATTTTCGATTATTGTTTTTGTATATATGTTGTGTGCTTCTACCACCACAACACACACGCACACACACACGCCCACACCACACCACACAAAAACCACACACACACCCCAACACCACCACAACACACACACACACACACACACATTATATATATATATATATATATATATATATATTATAATATATTTTTAAATATATATTTTCATTTTGTATATAAAAATAATAGATAGATAATGAAGACAGACTATATATATAATATATTTTTATTATATATATATATTATATATATATAAATTTTTGTAAATAATGTAATATATTTTATTTTTATATATACATAAATACACACACACACACACCACAGCTAAAACTTTACGAAATACGATTAACTGATATTAGGGGAAATTGCCGCCTTGGGCGGGTTAGTTAGATAAAAGGGAAATTTTTTGCTTGTGGATTCTCGTGTGTCGGTTTGATATATATATTAATATATATGGTGGTGGTGTGTGTGTGTGTGGTGTTTTGGGGTTTGTGTGTGTGTGTGTGTGTGTGTGTGTGTGTGTGTGCAGGGTTTGTGGTGTGTGTGTGTGTGTGTGTTTTGGCGTGGTGTGTTGTGTGTGTGTGTTTGTGTGTGTGTGTGTGTGTGTGTGTGTGTGTGTGTGTGTGTGTTGTGGTGTGTGTGGTGTGTGTGTGTGTGTTTTGTGTGGTGTGTGTGTGTGTGTGCGCATATTACGTTTTAAAATCTTCAGAGCGGCACTTAAAAAATGACTTTTCCATAGCGTATCTTTCGCGGATGAACGGGGGGCTCCAAACAGCTTGCTTATCAAGCCGACACACGATGTAATCCACAAGAAAATTTTCCCCTTTTATCTAAAAACCTGCCCAAGGCGGCAATTTTCCACAAAATATCAGTAACTCGTACTTACGTAAAGTTTTTGTTCGTGTGTGTGTGTGTGTGTGTATGTTTATGTATATATATATATAAAATTATAAAAATTTATATATATTATAATATATAATATATATATATATATTATAATAATTTATATATATATATATATTTTTGCAAATGATTATATAAAATTATGTATATATATATATATTTTATATTATATATATATATATATTAAAATATATAAAATATATATTAATAATATATATATTCAAACTATACCAAAAAACATTTACATACAATATTGTATTTTATCCATATTACATACATAAATTATTATATATTTTTTAATATGTATAATATTTTTTATATATATAAAATATATATATAAATAATCATTATTTATATATCAAATTATATATATATATAATATATATTATATTTTTTTATTATATATATTTAGTTAGTTAGTTTCTATAATGTAGGTAAAAAACCCAAAATGCAGAACCGATGATTGAAAAAAGGAACACAATACACACACCCCACACCTCAACACACGCCACACACACAACAACACACACACACACACCACCCCAAAAACACACACACAAAAAACCATATATATATATATAAAATAATATATAAAATATATATATATTATATATATAATATAATATATATGCATATACATACCCCTGAATTGGCGATCCCGGATTATCAAGTAACAGGCCCTTCCCAGTCTTATGGTGAAAACCGTGGGTTGGACACGTGGTCCTCCAACTGTACCCATGATCCGGCAAGGGATTGTTACAAATGCATCAAGGTGAGCTCCAAGACACGGAAGGTCCAGGTTTCGTTTCCATAAGAAAATCTGGCATATCAAGGGCCCTTGAAGACATGCAGCTTGGTCCTTCTTCATAGGTACCGACTTCCCAAATGCACTTGTTGATCGAATTCAGGCTCCTTTTGCAGCCCCAATCCAAAATTGACTTTTTGGTCTGACGCCCAGAGTATGTACTACGTTTCAAGGATTTAAAAACTATTTTAAAAATTTCAACGTCCTCGCTGCAACATGGATTAAATAAACAGGTTCCCTAAAGGCCCCCAAAGTTCGATCTGGATTTGTACAGAAAACCCTAGACCAAAGGGCCGCCTCTTGCTGAATCACAAGAGCCGCCAAAAATGACCCCAAGGGCTCAGATAGGATACAACATCGTCGCAAGTAAAGGTCTTAGCCCTTTGAATTCCCTAGTGTTGCCCACACTGACTTGGCTGTAGCTCTGCCCATTATCCATTCCATACGGTTTTAAAAAGGGGACACGTCTTCCCACCCTTAAAATTAAACGGGGAAAGAAGTTTGAAATCACCACCAACTTTAAAGCCTTTCAGCACTATATAAAGGCTTGCTATTAGGCCCCAAAAATTCGTCGGGATTTTCCCTGAGTCTCAGGATCTCCCTAGGGAATTCCCGATGCCCAAGTCAATCGCCTTCTTAGGGCAATGTAGGTTGCAAACAACCCCCCAAACCAAAATCCGACAGCGTTCCCCAATTACTCGAAGCACTAGTATTCGGTCTATTGTGGACTTTCCCGGAAAAAATCCAGACTGATTCGGGCTCTAAGCCCCAATAGGTGGTTTGGATCCGTTTCAAAAGATGATGATCCGTCCCCACTGCTGATCGACTGCGTCCTCTGTGAGGGGGGTTAGAGTTCGCTTTCTCAGGGCTTGGTAGGGAGGGGGAAGTCATTTACCAAGAAAAGGCCTTTTCCTCCTCAGAAAGTTCCTGATGAATGTTTCCCTTTTCCCCCTTTTCAGCATGTCCGAGACCTACGCACCCTGGATCGACGCAAAATTTATTTCCCTTCACCGAGTATGGACACCTTCGTTGGGGGCCTCTAACGTCCCAGGGAGATGGAAATTTTCCTTGCCCCCCCGGGGGTAAAGCCAAAGGACTCCTGACTGCTTTGGTGTTACGCACTTTAAAAGCTCCCCACAGAGCAACTGGGTCTCAGGTTTTCGGTTCTGTGAAAAGGTCGAGACTCCATGGGGAACCCCCAGGCCAAATCCTCCTCCCTTAGTCTGTCCGGTGAAAACCTTAAAGGGCCCTCGGAGGGACGGGGGTTTTGAAGTGGACCCCTAGCCCCAACCACCTATGGGAGTGCTACAGAAACCGCACTCCGGTAAACCCCGCATTTTTGGGGGATCCTTCATTGCATGCTAACAAAATGTGGCGATCTCCTTGGGCCCCTGTACCCATACACTGACCCTGTCCAACGATGCGGCTTTGAGCGCTGGGACCAGGAGCCCCGAGTCCTCATTTTTTGGGACCTAGCAAGTCCTGGAGAAGGAGGGTTTCTCGTGTAGGTCACTCCTGAGCCCTGGGGGGCCACGGCTCCCTTACCGCAGGGCACAGCCCGATACCGCATTGAAGCGCCCAAACAATGGAAAACTCCCAGGGCAATTGTCTCCACAAAGCAAATTTTGGGATAAACGCCCTTTCACATTGAGTTTACATCATCATTTGGGTGATAAACAAAAAGGACATGAAAACCAAAAACATGCTTCACAGTCATTGCCATAATATGCTCATCAAACCGGGGCACCTCAACTCCGGGCTAAGTCGGCTGTGTGGGATGGGTACCCCTGGAGGGGGTGACCATCTCTGCGGCCTGACCCGTGTAATGTACCCACCCAAAACTACCAGTCCCCTCCCTTTGAAAGACAACCACCTCAACTGCCCGCACTCCAAATTCCCGCAATGCAGGGTAAGCTCATCCCTCACTTCATAGAGCTGCGGGCCTACAGCCCCCCTTTTTTTCTGGGGGGGGGGGGACAGCACCCCTCCCCCCCTTCCATTCTTCGGGGCTTGCCAGAGGGTTTTTCTGGGGGGGGAGGACTGGCAAGGCCCCCCTCCCCCCAGCCACCCTATTTTCCCCGGGTAGCTAGGGGGCAGGAGTTATATGGGGGTAGGGGTGTCCCACGCCCCGGGGGGGCCATACCTCCCTACCTCTGGGGCCTCATGCTGCTCCGAGATCCCCCCCCGTTTTTCTGGACCACAGGGGGCCCCGTTACCCATGGGTGGCCTGATTGAAAGGGTTAACCGGCAGGGGGACTTAAAGAAAACTGCTCCCTTTTTCGCATTAGGCTGGCCAGTGGGGGCAGCTGAAACGAGAAGGCATGCAAGACTTAACACTATCAGGGTCCCACCATCACTTTACTCACCTTGCCATAGCACCCCCCAAAATAATATATAATTAAAATAATTATTAATATAAAATATATATAATTATATATATATATATACATATATTCAATATTATATATATATTTATATATAATATATAATATATAATATTTTATTACAACCCACACACACACACACACACAAATTAAAATTTTATATTATTATATATATATATAATATATTATATATAATTTATTTATATAAAATATATATACATAATATGTATATGTAATATTATTATATATATATATATTATATATTATATATAATATAATGTTGTTGTTGGTGCGTTTTTGGTGTGTTGTGTATATCACGCACACAGACACCGCACACCACACACAAACCCCAAAAAAACACAAAACCCCACCCACCACCACACACACACACACACCAAACCCCAAACCCCCAAAACACCCCAAAACACACACACACACCCCAGCACGCACGCACGCGCCCCCCCACAACGCACAACACACAAACCACACAAAACCCACACACAACACAAACACACAACTATATAATATATATAATATATATATATAATATTATATATAATTAAATATGTATGTATATATTATTTATATTATGTGTATTATATAAAATATATATATATATATATAGTATTTGTATATTTTGTAAAATTGTACGTATAGTACTAGAATGTATACATCATTAAATACACACTTTTTTTTTTTTTTTTTTTTTTTTTTTTAACAGCATTCATTCCACTGCAGGGCAAGGCCTCTCTCAATTTACTACTGGAGGTTATAAATGGCAGTGCCACCCTTGCCCATTGGAGCCCTTTCCCAACAACCGCGGTTTGTGCACGGCGGTACTTCCCCTACACATTTGCGTTTGATTTCAAGGGGGATATGTCCTTTTTTTAGGAGGGCAAGGAACACCACGCGGCCCGGGGCTGAACCCTCGAAATCGGATTTCCGCCGGACAATCTTGAGTCCGATCTCTAAAACCCCTCGCCACTACGGCCTATAACACATATATATAATAATAACAAATAATATAATTTAAAATATATACTAAAAACATACATTTATTTAAGGTTGCGCGCGCGCGCGCATGTGTGGTGGGTGGGGTGTGGGTGTATGTATGTATGTATGTATGTATATTTTATATATATATTATTTAATATATATAATATATATAATTATATATATATATAATATGTATGTGTGTGTGTGTGGTTGTGTGTGGTGTGTGTGGTGTGTTGTGTGTGTGTGGTGCATGTAATAGTAGATAGAAGATAGATGATGTATCAAAGGTGATATATATGCATATATTGAATTATATATATATATAATATTTTTATTATATTTATATATATTAATTGTGGTATATCATAATTGTCTCCCAATCTAATCTATATATATTATAAAAAATTTATTATATGTTTGCGTGTGGGGTTTGGGTGTGTGTTTGTGTGGTGTGGTGTGGTGTTGTGTGTGTGTGTTGGTGTGGTGTGTGTGTGCGTGTGGGGGCGGGTGCGTGTGTATTGTGGGTGGTGTGTGTGCGTGTGTTGTGTGCTGTGTTTTGTGGTGTGTTTTTTGTGTGTGTGTGTATTTTTGTGTGTGTTGGTGTAGTCGTGTTGGTTGTGTGTGTTTGGTTTTGGGGTGTTTTTTGTGTGTGTGTGTGTGTTGTGTTTTCCCGTTTTGGGGTTTTTGTGTGTTGGTGTGTGAGTGTTGGTGTGTGTGTGTGTGTGGTGTGTTGTGTGTTTTTGTGTGGCACCATATTATTATATATATAATATATTATTATATATATATAATTTATATATTGTGTGTGGGTGTATGTGTGTTTGTGCGTGTGTTTGTGTTGTTGTGGTGTGTGTGTGTGGGTAACAGCATATATAAAAATATATATAATTATAATTATATAATATATATAATTTTAAATATTTCTTATATATATATATATATATATATATTAAAAAATATTAATTATATATATATTTATATATGCTTTTTATTTTTATATTTTATTATATATATTTTTATATAAATTAATATATATATATTATGCTTATTATTAAAATTTATTATATTATATATATATAATTTATATAAATATAAAAAATTAAATATATTAAAATTATTTTTTATATATATATATGTTATAATTTTATTAAATAATCATTTTTAAAATATATATAAAACTATATTATATATATTTGTATATATATATTTGTATATATATTAATATATATTTTATATATATGTATATATGATACTATATGATATAATGTATGTAATAATATTATTAATTTTATATATATATAATATATATATTTATATTTTATAATATTTTTAACAGCCATTATTCCACTGAGGGCATAGGCCCCCTTTCAATCACTACTGAGAGGTTATATGCGTGCCCCCCTTGCCTGATTGGTATTTAGTAATATATATATTATAATTATATATATATTATTAATATATAATGTATATAATTATAAAAATATATAATATTATATATATATTGTTGTGTGTGTGTGTGTGTGTGTTTGTGTGTGTGTGTGTGTGGTGTGTGTTGGTTACAATATTTTTGCACCCACACAAATAAATTTTTATTAATTTTATATTTTGTGTGTGTGTGTGTTGTGTGTGTCTATATGTTATATATATATAAGAGAGAGGGAAAATATAAAAAAATAAATAATATATACTTATATATATATATATATATATATATTTTTTGTTTTAAAATACTACATTTATTCACCACCCCCACCCACACACACACACACAAAACACACACACACACAACACAACACAACACACACACACATATATATAAAAATATAATTTATTATATATAATATATATATATATATTATATATATATAATATATACGGGGTGTGTGGTTGTATTTAATACATATATATATATAATATATATATAATAAAATTTTTATATATATTTATATAATATATTATACCATTTTTTACCGTATTTAGTTTATAAAAAAATTATGGCATTCGCCTCATATGAAAAAGAATAGAATTGTGGGAAAAAGAAGCGAGGGGCCAGCATGAATGACTTTGGGAAATTTATAGCAAAAAAAGCACGCGAATATTGTTTTTTGCATTATATTCCCCTTGATTCATTTCCCCCAAAAAATTAGGTGGAAGTAAAAAAATTTTTGGTCAATCTTTGTAAAATCCTCCCCCTATATGTATATTTTGATTTTTAAAAACTTGACCGAGGAAGGCGGAGAAAAGGGAAAGGGGTTTTTTTTGGGGGGAGGGGTGGGGGTTGCTATGGGGTCACATTTTCAAAACTTAATGACTATGACTGTACTATATATTATCTTTAAACATTAATTTTAACACGGGGGACAGAAAAAAAGAAAACAAAAAGAAATGTTTTTATTCCTAGCTATCGTCTAGTTACAAATAAGAAAATTTAAAAAACCTATTTTCAAAAGAAAATTCTCTCAGAAGGGGACTTTTTAACCAAAAAGGGAAAAGCTCCAAAGGGCACGCGTAACATTTTCATTTGGGTTGGGGCTTTACTGTACCATTTTTACGAAAATTTAAACGTGCATAGTCATTGATATATCCAGGTTTCTACATAGGGTATCTACTGTTATCTAAACACTTATCGACATGCAGTCCCTGCTTTATCGAATTTTTTACGTCCTTTATTCCTGGAATAGCAAATTTCCTAATTACAGTCTCTGATAACGTTATCTTGTCAGGTGCACACGTAGGTGTCCATACATGGCTTCCATATCAAAAAAAAAAAAATGTTGCCGCAACTAAGAATGTTCCTGGATGTATTTCTTAAATGGTTACGATTAGGTTAAGTTGCCCATTTATTATATTAACCATGATTTTTTTTTTAATTTCCTTGCTATCCCCTTGTACTCAGGATATTATTAGAATATTGTTTAAGACTCCAGAAAAGAATTAACCTATAAGAGAAACAAACTTTACAGAAAGGATAAATACTTAAAGTTATGCAGAGTAAAACTGATTCCGAAAGATGCGATATCTCGTACCACAGCTGAACTCCGGAGGCATAGTGGTGCCAAATAATAAATAATAGATAGGTGTATACGAAATATATGTAAATATATGGTTGCTTGATACACATGCACACATACATAACACACACCCACACACATTCATATATAATATATATATATATAATATATATATATATCTATAATCTTATATATATATATACATATATACATGTATACATCTATACGTATATACATATATGCTATATATTTTTGTATATGTATGGTTTGATACCATGCCACATACTAAACACACACCAGCACCCACTTCTATATATATAATATATATATAGTAGTATATAGATATATATAATATACATATATCTATATATATATAGTACATATATACATTGTATACATATATACTTATAATACATGTATGTATATTTTGTATATGTAAATATATATATACATATATATATATAATAATAATAATAATATATATATATTATATATCTATAGTATATTATATACATGTACATAAAGCTATGTATCTTGTTCACACACACACATACATCCGCACGCATCTCACCGCCCGCACGCACGCGCACGTCACACACACACAAACACACACACACACACACAGCAACCCACACACAACCACACACACAACACACCACACAGACACAACACACACACACACACACACCACACACACTCACAAGACACACACACACACCACACACACACACACATATATATATATAGATATATATTATATTATATATACATATATATATATATATATATAGGCATACATTATATATATTTGTATATATACCTATATTTATATATGTGTTATATGAGTAATCGTAATTTATATATGTTGTATAGTATGGTATACGTATTTATATACATATGTAATATATAACTCTATTATATAATATATATATATATACATCTATATATAATCAATATAGTATAATATCGTATATGTATATACATATATATCTATATATATATATATATATATTATATATAGATAATATATTTTTTGTATGTATGTATCTCAATAAATAAATAATAATAAATCAAATTATTATGCCATCTCTCGTACCATCTTTCCTCTGCAAGCTAACGCAGTCGCTGCGTGGTGTCGTAGTTCAAGCGCTGCCTGTGCGCCTCGACATCAAAGTCCCCGAGGACCCTGAGTTGAAGTCTTATCAGGTATAGCCCATATGGACAGTCCTGGAACCTAGGTCCGCTTAGGCTCTTGTCATTCTAGTTCATACCCAGACAAATTTACCCAGGCGGTAGAAGAACGTGGGCAAGCCCAGAACCTTCTGCCGAGGCCAGGACTAGCGCAAATCACCCGGTGGACGCCTCTGAGGGAGGTTCCGGGTCCCGCGCGCCGTAAAAAGCGCCGAGCATAAACCGCTGAGACTGCATCTAACTTGCGTCACAGTCACAATTTATTCCCCTCTTGTCTCTTGCCTATTGTGTAACAGTACATTCTTCGATTTTCTTTGTTTTTGCCGGGGCGCATTGCCCCGACCTCACGGGACCAAGGAGATCTGAGTGTTTTGCTTTTTATCTCTCTCTCTCTTCTCTCTCTCTCTCTTCGTCTCTCTCTCTCTCTATCTATCTACTATCATGTATCACTTTCCCTCTACTTCTCTCTCTCGCTCCCCCCTCTCTCTCTCTATCTATCTGCTTATTTTTTCTCTCTCCTCATGTTCTCCTCCCCCTCTCTCTATTTATTTCTCTCTATTTCTTGCTTTTCAACCTTCCCCCCTTTCCTCTCTTCTCTTCTCTCCTATTTTCTCTCTCTCTCTCTCTCTTTTCTCTTCTGTCTAATTGAGTCAGTACTCCATATCTCATTATTTATCTATCTACCTACTACCCCCCCTGTATCCCCCACTCTCCTCCACTCTCCCCGACGCGGACCCAGTCATTCACCCTGGAGAATGCAGGTCAGAACCTCGGCAAACAGCGCCGCCCATAAGTCTCCTTTCTCTCCCCCCTCCCTGTCACCCGCCCGTGTACCAGGCCCGAAGCGGCTCGTGCGAAAGGTATGTGGGCGCCCCGCGCCCCCACCCTCCACTGTGGGCAGCCCTCCCCTCCCGGCTCAGACTCGCACGCGCTCGGCAACACCCGCCGCCACGTGACTGCTTGGCTCGGCCCGGCTTCGTCGGGCCTGTGGCTCTGGCCCGCCGTTCGGGGCCTCGGGCTTGCCCTCTAAACTGACGTCTGATTCACGCTATAGTTTTCTTTAATGCAATATATCCTTGTGTATGTGTGTGTGTGTGTTTGTGTGTGTGTGTGTGTGTGTGTGTGTGTGTGTGTGTGTGTGTGTGTGGGTGTGTGGTGTGTGTGTGGTGTGTGGTGTGCGTTGTTGTGTGTGTGTGTATACACATATATGTATAATATATAGCAATATTATTTTATATATATACACAATACATATTATACCTATACATATATTATATATATCTATATATATATCTTATATATAGATATATATATAGATATATATGTATGTGAGTGTGTGTGTGTGTGTGTTGTGGGTGTGTGTGTGTGTGTGTGTTTGTGTGTGTGTGTGTGTGTGGGTGTGTGTGGTGTGTGTGTGTGTGTCTATATATATATATCTAGATCATATATATATCTATCTATATATATATATATATAACACACATCTGCATACACATATATATGTATGTATATAACATATATAATGTTATATATAATACACACATATATATACATATACATATACATATAATATATGTAGGTTTGTATGTATTATGTTGTAGGGTGTGTTGTGTGTGTGTGTGTGTGTGTGTGTGGTTTGTGTGTGTGTGTGTGTGTGTGTGTGTATACCTATTATATGTATATATAGTACATATATATATTTTATATATTACCCTCCATATATATACATAGATACATGTATCTATGCATTATGTATAATATATTTTTTATACATATACGATGTATATATATATGTATATTATACATATAATATATATATGTATATTATATATATATATATATATATCTTGATTATTATATATACTATTACACCCACATATATTATACATATATATCTATATATATATATAGATATCTTTCTATATATATATATATATATATATATATATATATATATCACATGTACTATGTATGTATAATATATAATATCATATACATGTACACACACCACACTATCACATATATGTTATGTGTGAGCGCGCAGCATCAGCAGGACGTAGGCCTCCCAATCTTTTCCACCTTTGTCTTGGCGTGTTTTTGTTTCAATCTTGCCCCCAATTTTGTTATTGCGTCACGCATCTTGTCACTGGTCTTAGTCCCCCCTTGGCCTCTTTATGTTATCTATAGCCCTGTCTGTTACTTTTCTTAGTCCATTGTGTCATCCTTTCTCCGGATATAATGACAGCCTGTTGTCCTTTTTCTTGATGCTTACAAGTATATCTTCAACTTTTGTCTGTTCCCTGATCCACGTCGCCGGCAATCCGATCAATAGCTTAATTCCCAGCATCACCTCTTTCTATCCCCTCTCTAGGCACTTATTATTGCCTCTCGCAGGTTAAACTTTTTTTTTTTGGTTGCATCCATGTTTCCTGGACTTGAAGAGCATTGCTAAATACTTTCTTTTAAACATAATGGCAAGGAGCCTCGTAGTATGCTACTGTGTCTTCCGAAAGCGCTCCCCTAAGACTGATGCGTCAGCTCAATTTTCCTCGTCGCTAGATGTGTTTGTCTTTACAGTTTACCCAAGGTATATATATTGTCCTCTACCCTTTCGCTTCGCCTTGTGCATGTATCTGTCGAAGTTGTGAATCCGACTTTGAGACTTTCTCTATTCGGATGTTTATCCTTTGCTGCATTCATTTGTAGATTCACTGAAGAGACTATATCTACAGTCTTAGATGTGTGGTATTCGTCTCCTATTTTGATAACTCTTTCCGTTGCATTCTGCTCTTGACTATTTCCACAAGGCAAGCTGTAAACAGTTTTGGTAGATGGTATCGCCCTGTCTATCGACCTTTTTGGTATTTTATGGGTATTTTATGTGTTTCCCTTAAGCTTGATGTCGCTGTCCATCTTCGAATATATCTTCAATATTCTACATATACCTCCTCTACCCATGTCTTTCGAATATCTTATAGTACTTGCTGGTATTTTTATTAGTCAAAT
>NC_051394.1:25986540-25990828 GCF_015228065.2 Penaeus monodon
TACTTATTAGTTTCCTCTCCAGTAATTTGGTTGCAGTCCATGTTTCTGGACTTGAAGAAGCATTGGCTAAATACTTTTCTTTTTAAACATAATGACAAGGAGCATCGTAGTATGCTACTGTGTCTGCCGAAGGCGCTCCAGCCTAGACTGATGCGTCGCTCAATTTCCTCTTCGCTAGATGTGTTTTGTCTTTACGAGTTACCCAATGTATATATAATTGTCCTCTTACCTTTTTGCGCTTCGCCTTGTGCATGTATCTTGTTCGAATTGAATCCGACTTTCAGACTTTCTCTATTCGGATTGTTTATTAGTTGCTGCATTTCATTTGTAGATTCACTGAAGAGAACTATATCATCTGCAGTCTTAGATTGTGTAGGTATTCGTCTCCTATTTTGATAATCTTTCCGTTGCATTCTAGCTTCTTAAATATTTCCACAATGCAGCTGTAAACAGTTTTGGGGAGATGGGATCGCCCTGTCTATCACCTTTTTTTAATTTGGGATTTTATTGGTTTCCCTGAGAGCTTGATGTTTTTTGTCCCATCTTCGTATATATCTTCCAATATTTTACAATATACCTCCTCTACTCCCGGTCTTCGAATATCTTCTAGTACTGCTGGTATTTATATTTAGTCAAATGCCTTTTCGTAATCGATGAATGCCATACCAGGGGTTTCCTATATTTGTTCATTTTTTCTCTCATTGGGGTTGAGCGTGTGGATGTGGTCTGTTGAGAATCCCCTGCGGTAGCCTGCCTGTTTTCTAGGCTGGTTAGAATCCAGACTATCAAAGGTGCAAGCTGTGATGATGACTTTGTAAAACGTTTGTAAGTAATTGAAAGGATGCTTATGGGTCGGGTAGTTTTGCTGTTTTAGATCCTTTCTATCCTCATTTTATGTAGGAAAATAACTTGCATTTTCAGTATATGTATGTATATGTATATGTATATGTATCTATCTATCTCTCTATATATATATCATTTTATACATAGATATATATATATATATATATATATATATATATATATATATTTTATATTTGTGTGTGTGTGTGTGTGTGTGTGTGGGTGTGTGTGTGTGTGTGTGTGTGTGTTTTTGTGTGTGGTGTGTGGTTGGGGCGTGCGTGCGTGGCGTGCGTGCGTGCGTCGTGCGGCGGGTGTGGTGTGTGTGCTGCGTGCACATTTGCTCTATGTATGCATGTGTGTAAATAATTTTTATATATATATATAAATATATATATATATATATTATATATATATATATATTTTTAAAATGTGTGTGTGTTGTGTGTGTGGTGTGTGTGTTGTGGTTTGTGTGTGTGTTGTGGTGTGTGTGTGTGTGTATGGTGCATAACTCTACAACTATGCATGTGTGTTTAAGTGTACTATGTTATAATATGTAGATTATTTATTATCTTATAATTTTCTATAAATATATTTATATATCATATAATAATTTTAAATTTTATATATAATATATATTTTTATTATATATCGTACACACACAAACCCCAACATACATATACTAAACTCAACAACTACCTACATACATACATACATACTTGCATACATACATCATCAACTACCACATACACAGATGTATTTGGATATATTTCTATTATTGCATTATATATGATTATACATATTATTGTTTGTATTATTTATATATTATGTTATAATGTATTTATACATAATTATATATTCCATTTATTAAAAATTTATAATATATAATTTTTTATTTAAAAATTGAATATGAAAAATAATAAAAATAATTTAATAATTTATTTTATATTTTTAAATAAAATATTAATAATATTATTATATATAAAGTTTATTATAATTTATAATATTTTCATATTATTATATTTTAAAAATATAATTTTAAAAATATGCATATTATATATATATAATATTTTTCATATATAATAATATTCATACATATTAATTTTTCCACATATTATATATTCATATAATTATATATTTATATAATTTTAATTCTATATATCATATTTATAATATTATTTAAAGTAATATATATATATATATTATATATATTATATATTATAAATTATGTAGATAATATTTAAAATATATATGTTAAAATATACATTAAAATTAATAGATAAAAATTATAAAAAAATTTAAATATATATAAAATATTATAATTATATTGATATAATATATTAATATATATAAATGATAATTTTTCAAATTAATAAAAATGGGTTTTATAATATATATAACTTATATTATCATAATATATATATATTTAAAATATATTTAAAAATAATAATATATATTATTATAAAAATAATAATATATTAAATTTATTTTATCTCTTTAAAAGTTGTTTTTTTTTTTTAGATTTATTAAAAATAATTATACATTATTAATATATATATAATATATATATATTATATATTTATATATTTAAAATTTTAATATTTATATAATTTTATTTTATTATTGCCCCTATTTTGTATTTAAATCGAAAATATATTTATAATGTATATATATAAAAATATATATATAATTATATATATATTATATATAAATTATAATTTATATATATTATTATTATAAATTTTAAACCTTATATATATATTTATATAATATATATATAATATATTAAAATTTATAATTATATATAATAATTTTTTTTTTTTTTCCAAATTCCCTTCCCAAAAGGCGTTTGGGGATCATAGATTTACATGATTTTTTTTGGGAAAAATTTTGAACGGTGGGTTTTCCGTTCCTTCCCCCATATTGATTATAATTTTATATATATTATATATATATAATAAATATAATATAAAATATATGAGTATATAATATGATATAAAATAATTTTTATATAATATATATAATTTAATATAATATATAAAATATATAATATATAATATTATATTATAATTATATTTATTAATTTATATAATAATTATTATATTTTTCTATTTATATATTTGATATATATTAAATTTATATTTTAAAAATTTATATATAAAATTAAAATAATTTTTATAATTTTATTAATATATAAAATTTTCATATATATATATTATATAATTTTATATTAATATTACTAATTATTAATTTTTAATATTCTATAATTATCTATTTACTTTTTAAAAATATTAATATATAATTTTTACTTTTTATAAATATTATAGCTTATTATTAATTATATTTATTATAAAAAGAAAATATATATATAATATATAAAACTTTATTTATATTTAATTTAATTAAATTTTTTATAATTTCTTTTATTTTAAAAATTGTTATTTTATATATACTTTATTTATTATTTAAATTTATATATATAAAATTATTTTTTATATTTTAAAATTAATATATATTATTTTTCATATAAAATTATTATTATTAATTTACTTTATATTTTTATATATTTATAAAAATTATTTGTATATCATTTATATTATAATATATAAAATTTATTTATTTATAATATAATTTAAAATTATATTTTTGTTTATATACCTTTTTGTTAATTATATATTATATTAATATATTATTATAGATATTTTCTTTTTTTATAATATGTTTTTTTACCCAAAAATTTATATTAAAAATTTTTTTTTTATTATATTTATTATTATTAAAATTTTATTTTTGTTATAAAATATATTTAATTAAATTTTTTTTTAAATTTTTTTTTTATTTTTTTTTGTTTTTTTGTAATTTTAAAGGTTAAATTTTTTTTTGTATGTTTGTTTATTTTTGTTTTTTTTTTTGTTAAATTTTTAAATTTTTTTATAAATTTTTTCTTTTATCTTAAAAAAATTGTTTTTACATTTTTTTTCTTAATTAAAATTTTGGGGATTTTGTTTTTTTTTTTGTTTTGCAATTTAATTTTTCCCAACTCCTTAGAAAAATATTGTTTTTTCCAAATTAAAGGGGAAAACCCAAACCCAGAAAAAACGGGGAAATTAAAAATGGAAATTTAAAAAAAAAAAAACCAACAAAAAAAAACCAAATAAACACTTTAAATTATATTCCCATCTACATTTTACTATTTTTTTGGGAAAAATTTTAAAGAACACCCCATACCCCCCCCAAATCGACCTTCACTGGATTTAAACGAGAACCCCAAACAAAAAAACCCCAATCCCCCACAAAAAAATTATTTCTTATTATTTTTTGCTTTTCCCGTTTCCCAAAGGCAAAGCGGGGGGCCTTGCCCCGCTCTTTTTCGGGGTTTTTTTTTTTTGAACCCTTTTGAAGGGTTCCCGACATACGCCCCCATATTGGTTTGGGTCCCCCCGGTTAA
>NC_051394.1:25990928-25995928 GCF_015228065.2 Penaeus monodon
ACCAAGTGGACCTGGGGCCCCCTGGAAGGGGAAAAGACCCTAGTGCGGCCTGATATGTTGGCACTATGCGATTTCCCAGACGCACCACAGAGATGTGTGGTGTCACGGGGCATTGTGTGCAGTCAAGGGGCCATGGAGGCTCGTATTGGCGTGGGCAGCACGGTGTAGCGGCTGCCGGTGTATGTGGCCGATCTGGACGAGCACTGCTTGCTGGGCCTTGACTACCTGACGCAGAGTAAGGCGTGTGTCGACCTTGGATGGAAGCTGGTGAGGATGCACGGTGAAGATGTGCCCTTGCTTCCAGAGGGTTGGTTGTGCAGAGGAGTTAGGGCTGAACGACTGCACCTTGCCCCCAGGACAGAGTCTAGAATCCGGTGTCGATTGTCAAGAGTGATGCGTGGAGTAGAGGGCCTCGTGAAGCCCATCCAAAACCTGCAGCTGGCTGATGGAGTAGCAGTTGGGCGGAGCCTTGTTGGACCAGGGGAGGGGTTAGTTACAGTGTTGGTAGCCAACTTCTCCAATAAGGCCCAGAAGGTGCCAGCTGGTGCAAAGCTGGGCACTTGTGAGGAAGTGGAGCGTCCAGAAGAGTTGTCGGGGAGTGAGGAGTTGGTTGGTGTGGGGCCGTTGCCTGATTTCCTTGAGGACTTGGCGCACCAGCTGTGGCGTTACCATGGGCCAGGAAGCTACTCCTGGGGCCATGGTGAAAAAGATGACGTTAGCCCCAGTAGCGGCGATGAGGACGTGGCAGACGCTGACCGAGTGAGGACGAGCATTTGGACGGTGAGGGCGATGCAGCAGACGTCCGTGGTGACCATGAGCCAGGTCTTGGGACAGGAGATACCCCTTGGGGCCACTGCCAATCTACCGCCCCACACCTCCTCCAGAGCGACCCAGCGAGAGCGAAGAAAGCCGCGCTGGATGAAAGATTTTTGTGTTTCTGAGAACTGATTTATTTAAATTTTCTGTAGTTTGTTTCAGGTTTAGATATGTCAGAGCAGACGGTTCGTCTGCTTGATAGGGGGGGGATAGTGCTACGCCAGTGGGTCTTTGTCTCTGTGCGAAACATGTGTTAACATGAAAAGGTGACCTGGGCATGTGTTAACATGAAGGGACGGGGCAAACATGACGCAGCTGGCTGTGAGCGGAGGAGCAGAGGAACAAGCCAGGAGACGGAGTTGGTGCTGCTCCTGTGAAGACCTCGTGTGTGCCCTGTGACCTGAGATAACCTTGTGTTGCCCTGTTATAAGCTGTATTGTGCTGTGTGACATGCTGGGTTTTCCCCCCCGTATGTTGCCTATAGAAAAGGGTACGGGTAAATAGCTTGTGGAAATAAAGGGAAAAACTGTCATTTTGGTTTATTTCGTACCTGCCTCCCAGTGGAGTTTTCCCTCCTGGTGTTTTGGGATGCTGTGGTGCTCGGTGCCTCTTGGAGCTGTCAGTGTTTACGACCCTGTGGATAAACGCCCTCTGCCTAGCCTGCTTGTGTTTGGGGGCAGAGAGACGAGGCGGCCAGCGTAACAATACTGTCCAGTGTCAATGGATGACTATTGACAATGGATTCTGCTTCAACCATAAATGTTTGTAATGAATCATCATCTAACTAAGTTTCATGCTGACAAAGTATCACAGACAATATGTTCCGTACAGTACGAATTTGTCTCTCCCCTACACCTCCATATGATAGCATAAGGTACATTCATTTTTAAAATTAATCCAAGCACATTGTTCTTAACATTACATTGCTTATTTTTTTTTGATCCATTACCTTTAAGCAAATCTCAAGTTCATTCTTGGCACCCACAAAATTTGTACCTCTATCTGATCTAACTGACGTACTGACCCCCTTCTACCAACAAAACGACGATAAGCATTTAAATAAGCATGTGAACAATGCTCTATATCTCTTAACTTCACTGCGTCTTACCTTCACATAAAATGGACCAAAATAAACCTCTGTTCTGACATTCAACTTTAACTTGATGGTACATTTGTTTGATGTCACAAATAAATGCTACTGGTTCTTGGCGAAATCTACATAATACTCCTGTAAGATTATTTGTTAAGTCTGGACCTTTCAAAAGTTTATCATTCAGTGATACACTGTGATAGCGAGCACTGCAGCCAAAGACTACTCTTATTTTTCATAGCCTTTTGGGATGATAAACACCATGATGTGGAATATAACAAACTTTGCCATCATCCTTACTTAATTCTTATTTTGGGGGATTGGTTCTGCATAACCTTTTATGAATCATTTAAAAAATTGACATAACTCATAGAAAATCTTTTTTTTGTTTGGGATTTTTTTTCAAGATTTTAACCGTGAAAAACTGATCCCTATTTTTTGGGAACTGAAATCTCATTTTAAACGAGGCTTTTTTCAAATGACCTTTTTAAAACCTGAGAAAAATTCTCAAATTCTTTTTTAAACATTTTTCACGAGAAATCGACAATCTCTTTTATTTCTTTAAAATCAATTCATTTTTTTATGCAGTTTAAAAAACCTCTTTCCCTTTGTAGGCCTGTTAGAAACAACTTTTTTTCAGGGTTTAAATTATTTTTCTTGAACATTGTTCTGTGTACTTGCCTACTCCCCTTTTTGGAAAAAACCCCTTGAAAAGCCCAACCAAGATCAGTTCGTTTGCATGGATCATGTCATTCCCAGTAATGATTCCTTTTGGGCTTAATTTGCCTTAACAAAACTGAACTTCGGGATCCACTTCTACATACTTTGAAAGGGGCATCAGTTTTAAAACTATTTTTTTCCAAAATGGGGCCCCACCTCGGGAGTTTGGGTCTTGGTTTTTTGTCTCCCTAAAGGGAAATTTTTTCTCTAGAATAGTATGGGAAGGGTAATTTTCTATTTAACACCCCTTTACAAATTAACCACAATTTTAGAGCTGAAAAAGTTTGTTCACCTTTCATAGTAGCTACTAGATAACCTTTGTTCCCCCAATGCCAAAGTTCCCAAAGCACTTTTTTAAAAAAAACATACATCAACTGATCACAGTAAGCGTCACCAAGGACTTTTTTTGTCGAAATTTTTATGGTCAACCAAAAGGGAAAAACATCATCGATTACACCCCATAGCAATACACTTGTTAACTTAAATTGTATTAGAAACAGCCTTTTTTTTCTTTTTCTTAATTTAAATTTTATTTTAAAAGACTCAATCTGTTTTTTGTTAGTGCATCTCAGGGGGATTTTCTAAAAACAAAATTTCCCTTTTGTTTTCCAAACCCAAATTTTTAAAAAACTTGTTCAGTTAAAATTAGTGCTGACAAAAAGGGCCAAAATCTATGTTGTCACTCTTTTTTATTAATTTTTTTGGTTTTCTTTTCCGACCTTTGACTTTTGTTTTTGTACATTACGGGGTTTACTTTCCCTTAACACCTTTATTTTTAAATGCAGTGATTGGAGTTATGCGTTGCATGCCTTTAAAGTTCTTTTCTTACAGATGTCAAAACTTTGTGAAAAAGGGGAAATTTCTCTGAATTAGTAAACACATCCACATCAAGTTCACTGGCTTTTCTATCGTTTTCTACAATTTTATTCCATTTAACAAAGGATGTGGCTTTTTTTTTGTAAATTCTCTGTTTCCTTTGGGATCTTTAAATTTTCCCCAATTTGAATATTATCATTGCGGTCTTGGGGGTCTCCAAAAAACAAAAATTTCCAAAGCGGTGATCTTTGGGAAACCCCTTGGCCCTCATGTAATTCTTTTATATTCTTAGCAATTACAAAGGGCATTGCCAAATCTTTTTTAAAAAGCTTTCTACTTAGGGGAAGTTCAGTATATTAAAAACAAAAGCCCACTTATAATTATTTTACTTTTATCGTATATTTTCTTAAAAAAATAATTCTTTCAGCTGCCCTTTATTTTTTTGATAAAAAAGTCTCAAACGATTAAACCCCACTTTGAATATGAAGTATGTTCCCTTTTGAGACTTCGGGTTTCGGGCCCTGGGAAAAGCGAGCCACTAATTTGCCTAACACAAGAATTTTCAGTAATTTTTGGTAGCCCTTTTCTTTGTTCTCCTGAATAAAAATTTATCTTTTTTATTAACTAACACCTACCCTTTTTAGAAAAAAAGGGAAATTTGTTTAGGATTCAGATTTCTCAATTATTTCTTTTTTAATAAATTTCAATCCATTATTCTCATTTGATTTTAACCCTTTCTTAGTAAGAAGTTATGGTGTGGCAATGTTTCGAAAAGGGGTCCCCATATTTTGTTAAACTTCTTCTCTCAACCCCTGATTTTCTAGTTTTTCATTTTGGGTTTCATTTTTTACTTTCAACTTTCTAATCAAAAATTTTCTAATTCTCAAAAAAATTATTTTTACTTTTGTGAAGAAATAATTTAAGTAGAAACCCCTACCTAGTATACCTGCCCCCTTTTAGAAAGTTTTGACCCTTTTTCGAATATAATATAAGCCCTTTGTGTGCTTCCCCACATTTAATTTTGATCGAAAATTTAAGAAGGTCCGGAGCTTTATCTCATAGCTTCTGTAAGCTTTAAATTGGTTTTCTGGAAATCCTAGCTTCCTTTTTTTGATTTAAAACTAATCATCTAATCTAATTTTTTCCAATGTAAAATTCTTCTAACAAATTTCACTCAAAAAAAATTTTTCTTTCAGACATCAAATTCATATTATAACCTTTTGAGTCTTAGTTTTTAGACTTAGGTTTTAGGTTTTATTTTGAAAAAAATTTCATGCAATTTACCCTTCAGGGGTTTTCAACTTAACAGTGGGATCATGAATTAAAAAAAAAACACAATATAAATTCCCCTACCCCAAAAGACACCATTAACCCAATAAACAATACCGTTGCATTTTAAAAATACGATAAAAAGAGGGAAAAAAAAACCCTTTGGTGAATACCTGTTTTCCTCTTTCTGGTTGTATTCGATCCTGTTTTTCTTGGGGGTTTTTTCGGTGGAGAAAATTAAGATCACACTGACTGCTGGGAGAATTTACTTTCTGGCGGCCAAAAAAAA
>NC_051394.1:26000928-26002615 GCF_015228065.2 Penaeus monodon
TTAAAACCAACATTAAAAACCGCAATTTTTTATAAATCACCGGCTAGTGGTACTTAACACCCCCTCTTCTCTGTTGCCTTTCTTTTTCTCTTACTCTTGCCCTTACATGTATGATCTGGTTCCCCGACTATATATTGCAATCGGACCGACACGGCACCGAAGGAGAACCTGCAGCAATTCCCGGGCACCTTAGGATGCAGTGGGAAGGGGCGTCATCGAAGATCGCCATAGCCCGTGGACCAAGATTTTCGTCAGAAAAAGGGGTTAAGCCATCCAGTTGTAGTGGACGGGCGTTGCCTGCCAGACTCCCCGTAGATCCAGCGAACAAGCACCTTTGCCGCAGGTACCAGTCGCCCCAAGATGCTGTGCATAGGCGATGCCTGGCGGACGCCTGCAGATCCGGTAAACTCCTAGAGCTCGTAGTGCAGGTATCAGCTGCCCCGAGATGCCGCCCCTGCCCCGACGCCCGTAGATCCGGATGAAGATTACGAGGACATGTGGACGCGAGAAGGACCTGGACGAGATCTGTAAGGATGTGCGGACGAGGACGCCGCCGAGTTAGGCCTGGGCCCGGACTACGAGGAGGTCAAGACGAATCCGAAGTCAAGGAGGACCTGTGCGAGACTTTCGAGGACGTGTGGACATCGAGGACGGACAGTTACACCGAGGACCAGGAGGATGAGGACAACATGGACGAGCAGCCACGAAGATGCACCAGGACGACGCGCGAGAAACGAGATGACCCGCCAGGGTTTGGTCACCCTTGAGGCAAATCTAAGACGCCTCGAGGGCGAGGCGTGAGTAGGTGGCCGAGAATGTACAGTGGACAATCAGTGTAGCAGACGGAGCCGGTGACCTCACCTCGCTCCCCCATGCTTCTGCAGCTGCTGCTATCGCTCCTCCCCGTTGGAACGGTCATACTTATACGAGAATGACCTAGGCCTCAGGGAGTTCATTGCCCGCGACCAGCGCGTAAGGTCAGCTCCACCCTCTCCCTCCGAGCAGCTGGCTGCGACCCGCGTAGCGCCTTACCCATAACTAGACATGTCTCGTGTTCTTATACTGCGTGGTGTCAACTCTCAGAAATAAAGAGTCAAGCCGTTAACAAGTATAACTACCCTCTGTTCACCATTGTACTAAGGATGATAGCCTTTTACAATATATATATATGTGTGTGTGTGTGTGTGTGTGTGTGTGTGTGTGTGTGTGTGTGTGTGTGTGTGTGTGTGTGTGTGGTGTGTGTGTGTGTGTCTGTGTATATTATATTTTATATATATATATGTATATATATATTTTTATATATATATATATATATATTTTATATATTATATATATATTATATATATATATATATAATTATAATTTTAATATATATATATATATATATATATATATATATATAACTGTGTTGTATATATACTATGGTAGAAAAACCACATGCAAAAACTAAATTTTTTGAAAATGAGACTACAGTTTCGAAATCCACCTGGATTCCATCTGAAGAGGAAAGGGAGAGGAGGTGGTATAAAAGAGGGAGAGGAAGGGCAACGGGGTGGGTGTGGGCTCGACCATGGCTTGATACCTTGGCCGTTTTGCGCAAACCTTTCGTTGTTGCCGCGACCCTAATTGTTTGCAATTAGCTTCGTGCCCTGTAGCTATTCTTTACTATACGTATATTCGCATGGAT
>NC_051394.1:26002715-26007715 GCF_015228065.2 Penaeus monodon
AACGAAGGAGGATGCATGCTGCCCCAAACCCCCCCACGGTGATCGGATG
The DNA here is from genome assembly GCF_015228065.2 of Penaeus monodon. Lineage (NCBI taxonomy): Eukaryota > Metazoa > Arthropoda > Malacostraca > Decapoda > Penaeidae > Penaeus > Penaeus monodon. Next base: position 26,002,765 of record NC_051394.1, read on the forward strand.
AAGATTAAGGACAGTGGACGCGAGAAGGACCTGGACGAGATCTGTAAGGATGTGCGGACGAGGACGCCGCCGAGTTAGGCCTGGGCCAGGACTACGAGGAGGTCAAGACGAATCCGAAGTCAAGGAGGACCTGTGCGAGACTTTCGAGGACGTGTGGACATCGAGGACGGACAGTTACACCGAGGACCAGGAGGATGAGGACAACATGGACGAAGCAGCCACGAAGATGCACCAGGACGACGCGCGGAAACGAGATGACCAGCCAGGTTAGGTCACCCTGAGGAAAAATCTAAGACGCCTCGAGGGCGAGGCGTGAGTAGGTGGCCGAGCAATGTACAGTGGAGCAATCAGTGTAGCAGACGGAGCCGGTGACCTACCTCGCTCCCCCCAGGGCTTCCTGCAGCTGGCTGCTATCGCTCCTCCAGTTTGGAACGGTCACTACTTATACCGAGAATGACCTAGGCCTCAGGGAGTTCATTGCCAGCGACCAGCGCGCTAAGGTCAGCTCCACCCTCTCCCTCCGAGCAGCTGGCTGCGACCCGCGTAGCGCCTTACCCATAACTAGACATGTCTCGTGTTCTTATACTGCGTGGTGTCAACTCTCAGAAATAAAGAGTGAAGCCGTTAACAAGTATAACTACCCTCTGTTCACCATTGTATAAGGATGATAGCCTTTTACAATATTATATATTGTGTGTGTGTGTGTTTTGGTGTGTGTTGTTGTGTGTGTGGTGTGTGTGTGTGGGTGTGTGTGTTGTTGTGGTGTGTGTGTTGGTGTGTGGGGTCTGTGTTATATATATGTATATATATATAGTATATATATATATATATATATATATATAATATATATATATATAATATATATATATATATAACTGTGTTGTATATATACTATGGTAGAAAAACCACAATGCAAAAACTAAATTTATTGAAAATGAGACTACAGTTTCGAAATCCACCTGGATTCCATCTGAAGAGGAAAGGGAGAGGAGGTGGTATAAAAGAGGGAGAGGAAGGGCAACGGGGTGGGTGTGGGCTCGACCATGGCTTGATACCTTGGCCGTTTTGCGCAAACCTTTCGTTGTTGCCGCGACCCTAATTGTTTGCAATTAGCTTCGTGCCCTGTAGCTATTCTTTACTATACGTATATTTCGGCATTAGGATAACTCACTGCGCATCTTCTGGTGAACTGGACCCCATCTTCGAGCTCGTTTTCAGGCGTGGGCAGATTTTTACTTCCCGCAGGAGATGCTGTGTCTGGGGGGCCTTAGCGTGCCTGCCTTACGGTGCCTGTGAGTTGCCATTCTTTTGCTAGGCACTGGTATGGCAGACCATTTCATGACTTCCACTCTAGGAAACTTCCTATAGGAAACGATTAGGCAGGTAAGAACCCTCCTTTTTGATGCCTTAAGCCACCTTACCCCGTTCTGTCTAAATTAGTACCTGCTAGACTGAACCTTTAACCATCATATGAACATGGGTCATGTCATAAAACTGGCATATGCTGGAGAGCCCATCTCTTGTGAGGTGGCTCTCCAGAAGATATTCACGATCACTGAGGTGGCAGTCACACACCTCCTTCAAATCCACAATGGCTTCAAAGTGACAGTAGTCAAACCCGAACAACTGACCCCATTCCTCTCGACCGAAGGCCAAAGGAAACTGAAAGATCAAGGTTTTACTCCCGTCCCCTCTCCGGAAACAAAGACAAAATACACGGTCGTGGCTAAAAAGATCGACAGGACGATCCTCCCACGATCGTGCGAGTCAATCAGCCAAGAAATATCCGCAAAGAACGGTGCCACTGTCTTTGACATGTCTCTGCCCCAGAGGAAGCCCAGAAACTTCTTACACGTGGGATCATGTTTAATGCATCGGTCCCAACCTACAATATAGAACCAGAGTGCTTAAGGAAAACAAGAACACTGTTCCTCCATACGCCACAACAGCCGCCACACTGTCTGCCCATACTAGCACACCCAGACGACCTACAACTACCTTCAGGACAACTATACCTCCACCTCCCCAATTCAACAACACATTCACACCTAACATAGACCCAAAAATACAAACCATCTTACACGTAGCTCTCATTGCCGCTAAATACAACGCAAAGAAATTCGCAAACGTCGTCCCTATCGTTGAAAATAAACGGCTTCCCCAACATTGTTGTCCCAGAGGAGATCTTCGAAGACGACAATTTATACATCCCTGAATATGCCATATCACAAACCACAGCAACTGAGGTGACAAACACTAACCCAAGAGCCTCAATGTTCTACACAAAGACACCTCGTTTTGTAACCAGCACCACAACGAAATCCAAAAGAAACTACTCATGCACTTAACAATACAAAAAAGCACTGAACACAAACGCAAACAGTTCTCACCACCAAACAAGCACGCCAAAAAAAGACAAAAGGGATCCCCCAGTCCCACAGCCTCGTCGTCATCGTAAGGATGACACCATCCTTGACGACGAGAGTAGCGGCTCCGAGATTGACGTCGAAGTCGCTCCCGAAGCCGAGGAAGAGCTCCCTCTCCCCTTGGAGGGACCTGTTGCCATGCTCCCTTCTAGGGGGCGCTTGGGGTAGCACGGAAGTATTGGTCCGCCGATTCCCAGGACTTCCGCCCTGTATCCTGCTCGCAGGACTTTCTCCCTGACCTCGAGGAACCGTCAATCAAGGCTCGATCACGGAACCGCTACCGGGATCAGGTAACGCCACACAAGGTAAATCCAGGTAAAATGGGTCTACTCTGAGTGGCATACTAACGATCATTCAGGCAAATGTAGGGTATTTTTTTTCGACCCGCAATATTTTTTACGACTTTCTAGAACAAAAACTTCCTGAGGTGGTCCTACTGAATTCTATACCCATTACCAATGGCTATAGAATTCGGACATATGTTTACACATCCAGGCAATCAGGGGATGGATTGCAAATGAGTTCCCATATCCTAATAAAATCCGCCATCACTCACGAGTTCCTCACTCTCACAGCCTTCATGGCAGTCAGGTTATTCAGTCAAACAGGGCCCATTATCCTTTCCACTGCCTATATAAAACCAAACACTAATTTGCCTCTTGCTGACTCCAATAAATTATTCAGTTATACAAACCTTCCCGTCTTCTTTGCCGGAGATATCAACACTACCCACACGACACTAAACCACAGCACTAGCAATACACACAGTAGGCGACTCTTTTCTATTTTTGAAACAAAAAGACTCCACTACATAGGACCGACTTCTTCACCTCATGCACAAATAGAGGAAAGGACCGCCCTGATCTCGTTTTCGGGAACAGCGCAGCACTTGCTTACCACATACACCTACAACCCGGTCCAAACGTTGGTTCAGACCACATACCCATCATAATTAAAATTTCCACATCACCAATACTAAACAAAGAAAGACGATCTTTCCAGTATAAACAAGCAGACTGGGAGTCGTTTAAATCCAAATTAAATTATCAAAACTTTAATTTAATCTTGACGGGCTTGATTCCCAAACAATAGATGGGCATTGGAATTACATCTTCGCCTCCATCGCCTCAACTATGCTGAGCACCATCCACAGGTCTCAGTATAAAACTCGCATGTCATTTCAGCCATCTGAAAGGACAGAACGTCTCCTGACCTGTTTTCGAAGTCGTTTTACTCAAAATTTAAACAGATTAAACCGTGTTCGATGGGACTTATCTATTCTAAGAAGACGCGTCATCGATAGTCTGGATAACGACCGACAAAGATATTGAACAGATTTAGTTTGAAAGTACAATGCAAAAGAGTTCGCAATCCACGGGAATTTCGGCAAAAAATCCGCCCTTCTTCCACCTCATTCATAATGTAAAGGTTTCAGATCCCGTGGATGTTATAAAAAAAAGGAAGAACACTGGGCCCAAGTTTTCTACCCTCACCCTCCTCATTCCCTGTTCACTCGCAAAATTCAAGAGACCAATCCAGAGCCAATTATCCGACTGGATAGGCTGGGCGACACCTGCGAACTCACAGTCCCCATCTCATGCGAGGAAGTAAAAGAAAAAATAAAGAGGTTTCCTCGTAAGGCTCCAGGCTTCTTACAGATCGGACGCGACACTCTTATTCACTTTCCTAACAACCTTATACAAGCTCTGACTCACCTTTACAACGCCTCTCTCGCTACCGGCTATTTCCCCTCTCCCTTTAAGACTGCTTTAGTGGCCCTCATTCCTTAGCCACAAAAAGACCTGACTGACCCTAAGAGTTACCGCCTTATTAGTCTACTCAAGACATTAGGCAAAATTTTCGAAAAAATCATAAACACTCGACTAAGGTGGTATCTCGAAGCCTCCGGGCTAGTACAGTGGTAACGTGTCGGCCTCTCATCCGAGGGGTCGGCGGTTCTCGCGCCATCCAGGCGCGAGAAGTTGCAACTGTCGCCTGGAGGTTACTGCTGTGGCTGAGCACCACGGCGGGTAAGGACTAGGTTTAGCCGAGTCAGCACCAGCTGACACACGTGAGCGAGTCGGCATTAGTCGACACAGGCCGGGCTCCTCTCATGGCATAGCCCGGGCGAGGCTAAACTTCGCATATCGGACTTACTTGGTATCTCGAGGACCATAACCTTCTCTCACACAAACAATTCAGCTTTCGCTCGCATCGTTCGACGCAGGACGCACTCAACATCATCACAAACTACTTAAACAACAACAAAGACCGACGACTAAAGACTGTCCTTGTCACAAAAGATGTTGAATGAGCCTTTGACACAGTCTGGCAGGCTTAAAAAGTTCCTCTGCAGTTTTCTTGATGACCGCAGATTAAAATTAATTTCTTAAGCAAAGTTTCAGGCACCATTTCAATGCACGATGGAGTACCCCAGGGCAGCATACTCAGTCTTACACTTTATACATAATACACAAATGACCTACCAGACCCCACACACACAGACTCACTCACTATTCTCTACG
>NC_051394.1:26012715-26015215 GCF_015228065.2 Penaeus monodon
TTCTACCGGATTAAGTTCAAACTAATACCCATATATATATATATATATATATATATATATATATATATATAATATATTACATATATATATATATATATATATATATACATATATATATATATATATGTATATATATTATATACAATATATATATATATATATATATATATATATATATATATATATATATATATATATATATATATATATATATATATATATAAATATATATATACATATATATATATGTACACACACAAACACACACACACACACACACACATGTATGTGCGTGTGTGTGTTTGTATTTTCATATATATATATATATATATATATATATATATATATATATATATATATATATATATATATATATATATATATGATATCATAGGTGTGTATGAATGTGTATGCGTATAGATAAATAGATAGATAGATATAGATATACATATGTGTCTATATGTATATATACACATATATATACATACATATATATAAACATGCATATATATATATATATATATATATATATATATATATATATATATATATATATATATATATATATATATATCATCATTTAACGGTAGGTTCATGTCTGAGCCGCCGTGGTCACAGCATGATACTCAATTGCAGTTTTCACGTTGTGATGCTCTTGGAGTGAGTACGTGGTAGGGTCCCCAGTTCCTTTCCACGGAGAGTGCCGGTGTTACCTTTTTAGGTAATCATTCTCTCTATTTTATCCGGGCTTGGAACCAGCACTGACTTGAGCTGGCTTAGCCACCCAGTGGCTAGGCAGGCAATCGAGGTGAAGTTCCTTGCCCAAGGGAAACAACGCGGCGGTCGGTGACTCGAACCCTCGAAGTCAGATTGCCGTCGTGACAGTCTTGAGTCCGACGCTCTAACCATTCGACCACCGCGGCCTTATATATATATATACACAACCATATATATAATATATATATATATACACACACACATACATATATATGAATACATACATATGTATACACACACACACACACACACACATTCACACACACACACACACACACACACACATATGTATATATATATATATATATATATATATATATATATATATATATATATATATATATATACACATATATATATATATACTTACTTTATGTATGTACGTATATTTGCATATATATGTGTGTGTGTGTGTGAGGGCTGGTGTGGATGTGAATTCGTTTGTATCTTTCCGTCCTCGTCACGCCCGTCGTTCATCGTCTTTATATCACCTCGCCTCCCTCACCGTCGACGTCTCTTTCTACCGCAGTTTTTCCCATATTTCCGACTTGCAAGGAATGCACACAAAGGGGCTACCTCATGCCCTTCCCTCGCCGCCCACACGCCCTCTCCCGCTGACGTTTGTGTGTCAGTGTGTCCGGCGCGGCCTCGACTCGCCCAAAGCCCTTGAGAGGCTTCGGCCGAACGCACGTGCTCGCGTACTGGCGCGTCAGCCCAGCTTCCGACCTAGTCTTGGCGAAAAAGGGAAAAGCTTATTTGGATTACTTCGTATCTCTTTTACACACATTACCTTATCTGCTTATGCCGATTTCTTTAAACTTCTTAAGATGAAATTCATACTATCAGTTTTTAAAGACGATTCATAATGGTTCACAATCAATTCATTGCGATTATGCAACTTAGTAGGCAGATTGATAGAATATCTAGTGTATTTTAGTGCATTCTATATCAAAATAATGAAGAAAGTTAAATAAAACAATAAATAATTGCGCGACATTTATCACCTCATGAATGCAGTCATACAACGCCAAACCACTGATATCCTTCCACTTCCTCTCCGACACATGCCGACTCAAAGACTCGTAATTTGAGCCAATAAGTATACCCCCATCTTGCTGCGAGTACTAGAAAGCGGTCCGGCCGCCGTGCGAAGCGAAGTGGGAAAGCTCGGTCACCGGCGCGAGGTTTCGCTCGGCACGCACTCCCGCCACGCCGCACGAAACGTGACTCTGCGCGTCATGCCCGGAGATAAACATTTTTGTCGTTTGTCAGGTCGATCTTGCCAGGTTAGTTCGCGTAGAAATCTTCCTATTTCAACAGTAGCAAGAATAATCAGGGAAATAGGCATTTATCCATCGAGCGTAGAAAAAATACTAAAAGGATCATTGTCATTGTAAACTATATCGTGGGCATTGGAACGGATATTGTAATTTCCCTACAAACTATCAAACTAAATCACATATCCTTTTAGAAACCTGTTAAAACACTGACAAGTTGACACGAAAAAACGTGCTGCCTTCTCGAGTTGAGGTCGAGTAATATTACGTAACGTTCCGACGACCTGTGTCTCCATGTACTGAAGTCCGTTTATTATGTTTACGACTTCTCCTGGATTTCGGTGAATCAGTCGTGTTCATTGTATAATTTATAGAGCAGCAGCAATCTCTATACCAAGCTAGTTGCCAAAAGAAAGGGGGGAAATGTCGTACACTTTATTAGAGAC
>NC_051394.1:26020215-26032715 GCF_015228065.2 Penaeus monodon
GAAAGACAAAGAGCATCCATTATCTGCAACACTATATAGAGAATAGTTTGTCAGTATCAGGCAAAGTCACCTTCATGTCCATGTGAACGATATCAAGTACTGCAGGCCGGAATTATGCTTGTGGTTTGGGCTTATCTGAATGGGTGTGCGGGAGAGACGGGGTGTAAGGGAGTTAGCATAATGGAGTAGAAAACTGCACCTAGAGAGTTACGAATTACTTGGTCGTTTGGTGCCTTTATATATATAAGGGTATATAATGACTGTGTAAACAAAGTTGATTCTCTCCTGTCTGTTAGCAGTACAAACACACAGTGAGAGTGTGCATCTGCTTCTAAATATCCAGTCGCAAAAAAACACGTTTCTCGCCTAATTGTCGCACCGTCATCATTATAATGGCCATTATTATCGTTATCACTATCATTATGTTTACTGTTCAAGAACTGACGAGTACAAATGTTGAAAAGTATTAGGCACTTTCGAAACCTCCGGAGCCCGCGAAGGAAAGGTAACCTGTACGATGCGAATGAACATAACATCATTCGAAACGACATGCCTTCTTCACTAACGTGGCTACATTGTGTAACGTGATTGTTGTGACTATATTTTAAGTCCGACAAAAGTATGATAGGATGTTTGATTATAACGAAACCAAGTATATTCTTGGGTAAGGTCAGGGAATGCACTTTACTTTTTTTACGATTAAAGTTCCTATGTTCGCAATTTGGTTGAATATTAACTTTACAGTCCTTGTCCATAATGACTTAAGCAATTACCCTCTACTGCATGGTGCAGAATATGCTGATTATACAAACAGTAGTACCTGATACACCGAGAAGCCTTGATGATGCCGACGCTATAAATAGTGGCCGCCAACTTACCGCAGCCAAGTCACGTGTACCGCCATGTGGACGGCGCTGAGGCAGCTTGCGTTCGATTTTATGATTCTTTCCTTGTGTTATCTCGCTTGCAATCTTTCCTGTGATTGTGCAGATCGCATCATGTTTCTGATATGTAAAATACCAGTTAAGGGAAAATATTATGAGGAAAATGGAGCCTGGAAATGTAATGTCATGACGAACCTGTGGAAACGTAACAAAAAGCGGTTCTGATGATTGTGTAAGTCTTTGGGGGTGAGCAAGCTGAGGAAGGACAGGGCTGGACCCAGTGACCCAATGACAGGCCAATAAGGATAAGCCATATATGCGAAACTGAACCTGGCCCGTGCTTTGCCTATGCACCGACTAATGCCGACTCGATGAGAGTGTCTGACTAGAGGCAGTAACCTCCAGGCGACAATCACAACTTCTCGTGCTTGAGAGGCCGACACGTTACCACTGTACTAGCCTAGGTTACTGGCAGGCCGAAGCAACTTCCTGATAAGGACGCTTTTCTGTGTCGTTTGGTGGTATTTTCAGCTTAAATCTCTATTTTTTTTGTTCTTTCTCTCGGTCGGGAGCGCGTGCTCACACACACACACACACACACACACACACACACACACACACACACACACACACACACACACACACACACACACACACACACACACACACACACACACACACACACACACACATATATATATATATACTCGAACAAACAAACAAATATACACGCGATTGCATGCAGATGTATGATGAGTTCTTCAGTCGAAGCGGCAAGGCTGCCCTGACCCCAGATTAGTATTCTACCACTTTCTGACGACTTTGTCAATCGGCATCGAAAGATCTCCAAACAAAAAATCTTTTCCTGGCATATTTATTGAGACAATTTTTTATATATTTTTAACCCATTCCTGACGGGTGGCATGTACGCACATGCCATGGCATGGCGGGACTATCTGCCGGGGGCATGTATGTACATGCCATGGTGTATGTATGGAGATGCCACGAGTTATTTTTTGTTACAATCACGGCAAAATATTATTTTTCTGCCAGTAAAAGTGTGATTAAGTCGTTTTTAACACTCTCATTTTTCTATAAAAAAAAGCAACAAACGGACGATTTCAACTCCATGATGCCGCACACTGCTTATTTTAGTCAGACTATAGACTGAATAATGATCAACTATGGAGTCTATATAACAACAAAAATACCCTTCAGTCTCGATTTATCAGGAAGTTTGGCAAGTAGAGCCTTTAGAAAATAATGAAAACTGAAAATACAATATATCTTCGTAGTATTACGAAGAAACGGCATGGGATGCTGGTATTTGGCATGAGTGGTCGCGCATGCTAGGGCGACGATATAAGCCCCCGGCAGCGGGGCCCGTCGGTTAACTCACCAATATATTTTAATGAATACTTGTTAATCAACTTGATGGTCCCTCCTCGGCATTAATCCCGATAAACTCGTAGGCTGCCTGAGTTCAGTCTTATGGATACTGAACGGAAGTTTGGCTGCGACCGAGACTAGCAAGTACTGACGCAGGAGAATGCTTTAGGTGCGAGAATGCCTGCGCGACCGTTTCTGGCGAATAGCTTCGTTAACCATCACTCGAACTTTTGTCATTTGATGGCCTATTTTTGTGATTTTACAAGTAGAAGGAAGAGAGAGAGAGAGAGACTTAAGTGAGAGAAAAGCGTGATATGATTAAATAGAAGAGAGTCTCTAAATGTGAGTGGTGGTTCCTAAGAAACTGAATCAGATGCCACCAATCAGCTAGATATTCACTTATGACAGAGTGCAAGGTTTTGCTACGCCAGAATCTGTAGATGGAGGACAAGTTACATAACTTTTCTGGAGGTTGGGTCACTTGGGAGGGAGGGGGAGGGCAGACAGCTCATCAGACTAGCTGTTTCTTGGTAGGGAGTAATGGTGAATGCAGAACACTTGCCGGGTCAACACCAAATCTAATGACTATAAATTTATTCTTAGATTAATGTTTTGAAAGTTCTTGTGATGCTAACAGGGCGAGGTTGCTAGAGTGCAGGTTCGGGCCGCAGAGGCTCTGAAGTGGCACTGCTGAGGAAGTGCCGTGCCGAGCCTCCCTGGTCATGTGCCGCGCAGAATGCTTTTCTTTCTTCAAAAACAATACACGCACGTCTCTAGTCCGGCTCAGTGGCGCCCTGGCTGTGACCGACAAAAAAGGAGGAAGCATGAGAAGAAAGAATGAAGAAAAATAGAAAAAAGGAACGAAAGGAAAGAATGAAAGGGGATAAGAAATAAAACAATTCAGTCAAGGTCGCCCCTTTTCATATATCGATTCACGTCACCTGTTTCACAGCGAGAGGCTACAAGGGCGTGGGTGTTGAGCCGCCGCTGGTGGGCGGGCGTGGGTGGGAAAGCGGGGGAGACGTCGGAAGAGACGCCGACTTAGAGGGAGAACTTGACAAATAGGTAATATATAACAAAAAAAAAACAACAGATGTGATGATATGCGGCTAACTGTGTGTGTCACACGCACACACACACGCGCACGCACACACACACACACACACACACACACACACACACACACACACACACACACACACACACACACACACACACACCACACACACACACACACACACACACACACACACATACATATATATAATGTATATACATATGTATATATATTATATATATATATATATATATATGTGTGTGTGTGTGTGTGTGTGTGTGTGTGTGTGTGTGTGTGTGTACATATAGTATATATATATGTATATATACAAATATATATAGATATACATACATGCATATATATATATATATATATATATATATATATATATATATATATTATACATAAACATATATATGTACATATATATGTATGTATAAATATGTATATATAAACATATACATATGTATGGTAGAAAACCCCACAATGCAAACTACACATACATCACGCAATCACATCAATACGCAACATCATGCACACTAACTATAACATCACAAACTAAACAGTATCAACATCACACACACACACCACACACACATATACAAAAATCAAACACAATACACATATGTACAACACACCCACACACAAAAACACACACACCACACCACACCACAACTACATAACACAGCTACAACTACGCAATCATCCATACACTACAACATGTCACTACACAACGCTATCACACAATAAACACATGTAAACACCTATACAATACATCACACAACACAACACACACACACACACACACAACACACACACACACACACACACACACACACACACACACACCACACAACACACACACAACACGAAAATTATATATATATATATATATATTATATATATATAATATATATATATAGATGTATGATACATATGATATGTATATGTATATACTATATATATCATACACATATTAATACCACTACTAATCACACAACATCACATCTCTAACCACACACAATACATCAAATGCGACACACACACACACACAACAACACACACACACACACACCACACACAACATACACACAACATATCGTAAATATATATATTATATATATTATATATATATATATATAAATATATATATATAATTATATATATTATTATATGTACTATATCTATATATATATACAATATATATCATTATCTATTTATATAATATGTTTTATAACACATAATATATATATATATACATAGTATCACACAGTGCTGAGTTTAAATCACATCGTGTATGTAACTGACATGTACTTGTGCTGCTACACGGCTACACACCACGATGCACATGCATTGTATATATGTATTTAGTTTGTGTGTGTGTGTGTGTGATGTGTATATGTTATATTTAGTTTGTTGTGTGTGTTTTGTCTATCTTCTCTGTACTAGATGACTCTGAGTGTGTGTGTGTGTGTTTATGTTGTTGTGTGTGTGTTGTTTTGTATTATGTGTGTTGGTGTGTGTTGTGTGGTGTGTGTGTGTGTGTGTGTGGTGGGTGTGGTGGGGGTGGGGTGCATGTATATATGTATGTATGTATGTGTGTATGCATGTATGTATATTCACACGTATAAGTATGTACGTACGTATGTATGCATGTGTACATGGTGTGTGTGTGCGTGCAGCACATGCGTGTATGAGTATTCATCCACACAGACGTGCATGTGTGATTCCCAACTGAGCCTAATGGTCGAATTGCGAAAAGAACCTTTGTCGCGGCCGCCGCTTGCCTCCGGCCGGGGCGCCGCTGGTCACGTGGCACTCCATGCTCGTATCCCGGCTCGGCGTGCCAGAGACACGATAACTTCTTTTTTTACTCGCTTGGCTCCTCCCACTTCCCTTCCACCCGGCTCGACACTCCCTGCCAGACGCACGAATCCTATTTCATAGGAGGAGTGGTTCGTCCGTTTCTTAGTTTTGTTTGTTTTTTAATGAATTATATTCCTTTTTAATGTGAAAGAGCCTTCACATTTTGGACCATTGTAATGTCTATATTCAAATGTGAAATGTGTGCGGCAATAGATCTATTTTTGAAAAAAAATCAGTTTACAGCATTAGGTTTCGTTAAATGTACGGTATATAAGCGGCATACATATGTATAGTTAACACAGTATGTAGAATTTGATCATCATACATATGTATTTTTTTTTATATATTCATAGTTCGAAAATGCAGCGACCCCAAGATTGTAGACGGTGTATATTTAATTACATCTCTGCGAGTGGATGGAAGTAGCGTAAAATTATTAGCCAGCGGTCCAGCTTGTACAACTCGATTATTTATGGCGCCGTGACGTCCGGAGGAATCTAAATGCTTGCAGCTTGCTCGGAGTCCATTGGCGGGCAATGTTACTATGCGTGAGGGGGACCAGTTGGTCAAAGAATTGCCGAGTACTGAGGCCAAACGCTTGCGAAGTAAGAATATATTGTTTTTGTTCTCGTTAATGAGCTAAGAGAAATCCATGAACTAACACAGTGTTAAGACAGATTGCGAATTACGATGGGGACAATGAAACAGTAACGATGTAATGGTGATAATAATAACAATAATAATGCTGTTAATAATTATGAGTGATAATGATATTGCAGTAAACCAAACAAGGACAACGGTGATATCGGCAATTATAAATGCCAATGATTTCAATTTAAAAGGTCGTAATATAAATCAATACTTTTGAATTTATCATTATCGTTAGTCTTGATGATAATTGTTAACTTTACTCATACTGATATTCACCTTCATCATCACCATTAGCCTTATACACAAATCAACCACGATTATCGTTACCACCACATCCACATTTTTCCTTACCTGGAACACTGCCGATATCGTTATTTCTTCATTTTGACCACTGTTAGTGTTATATTTGTTCTTTGGGCTGTTTCGTCCCCAAGGAGAGCCTATCCAGGCCCGCGTCCCACGAGGGCCGAGTTGACGACAGGCGGCGCAACTCCGGCTCAGGAGGGAGAGTAATCCATCCCGCGGCAGGCACGTGGCTCTCGCACAGGCCCGCCTTCGCCTCGGGAGGTCGTGCTTGGCACCAGGTTCCTGATGACCACTAGCAAGCAAGCAAGCATCTCGGCCTCGTCATCCGAGCTTTCGAGTGGCGGACCGAAAGGCCAAGGAGAAGAACCAGGTGGGGGTGGGGGGGAGGGCAGACAAAGGCCGAGGCTGAGGCGAGGCCGAGTTCGCAGCTTCTCATGGCCCCGCACCTTTCTGAAATAACCAGTTAGGTTGATTCGTAGAAAGGGTTCTTGCACATGTTAAGGCCAGGCGACAGGGCCGGCATTTCACACTGTGTGAGTGGCACTGAAGATGGGCCTTACCTCTTGAAAGGTCATCGCTATTCGTTATATTTAGAAACGTCGATGTACAAAAGGAATCAACAGAGGCGGGAGTTTTCCAGATGTCATCTCGTCACCCAGCGTTGCTCTGCGCCGCGGCGGAGGGACCAACTTAGCTCGATCATCATCGTTATCACCACCATCATCATCACCATTACCATCGCCACGTCATCATCATCTTCATCACCATCGCCACGTCATTGTCATCATCATCATCATCGCCATCGCCACGTCATTGTCATCATCATTTTATTATTATAATCCTAATGTCGGTCTGTCATCGCAGTATTTTCATCGTCCCTTAATCTTCAGCAGTATGCTGTGAAAAATTTAAAATTGCCGGATTTACACACTGGACGCTTGCTGGAAATGAGAACGATTAATGGAAATGTGACCATAAGAACCTTGACTCGAGACTCCACAGCGTCGCAGGAACAGCGAGCGCCAGTGACCTCGCCCCGCCCTTGAGCTCGAGCGAGGCCGGAGCCAAGGCGGAGGCGCATCACCGAGTGTCACGTTTCGAAGGGCGACGAAGCGTCCGGCCCGCTCCTCCGCCTCCTCCTCTGGACTGCGCCTCGTCCCCCTCCTATGGTCCTCCTCCTCCTCCTCTTCTTTCTCCTCCTTCCCCTAACCCTCCCCTACCCCATCCTCATCCTCCTTTTCCCCTCCTCCTCCTCCTCCTCCTTCTCCTCCTCCTCCTCCTCCTCCTCCTCCTCCTCCTCCTCCTCCTTCTCCTCCTCCTCCTCCTTCCTCCTTCCCTTCTTCCTCCTCCTCTCCTCCTCCTCCCTTCCTCCTCCTCTTCCCTCCTCCTCCTCCTCCTCCTCCTCCTTCTCTTTCTCCTCCTCCTCCTCCTCCTCCTCCTCCTCTTCCTCCTCTTCCTCCTCCTCTTCCTCCTCCTTCTCCTCTTCCTTCTCTTTCTCCTTCTCCTCCTCCTCATATTCTTCCATTTTCCTCCTTCTCCCCCCGTCCTCCCCCTCCTCCCTCACGTACCTTTTTGTGCCACTTAACTTCAGTGTTCTCTTGGGAAGGAAGCTGCCCACTCCAGACAAACATGTGGGCGGCCGAGGTTGGGGAAGTAAACATTGTTAATGATGACAATTCCATACTTTTGAACACGTGGGCTGCGTGGCCATTTTGATAACACCGGTTATATTGAAGGCGTCCTCAGTCGACCAATACATTCCAAATATACTTCGACATTTTAATAGTGACTAGGCTCAAGCGTTACAGCCAGGCGTCACGGGGAAATAATTGAAATTCACAAATAAAGGAAGTGTATAAATATTGCATTCCAGAAATTCAACTCATTATATCCCCAGCAGGCGAAGAAACGTATCCATGAGAATAAAAGAATCTGAAGTTGACCTACCAGCGTCGTGATTGACAAGAAGCGCGGTTGACTTTGACAGTAGCCAGCCCTTCTGCCGACGGCGCGCGAGCGAAATCCGGCCGACATGCGGTTGGCGACGAAGCACGCGCGCCAGTTCGGAGCTCAGGACAGACATTCGACATTCCTAGTTAGTGAGTGAAATGGAACAATGCATGGGGTATTATGAGAACGAAGCACTGGTACTATTGATGTTATCCCCGTCTTTGCTCATATGCAACTGAAACCTTCCCTGGTTGTATCTGTACGTTGCAGATTGCGCCAGTCATGAGGACAAATATTGATTTCTTTCTCCAATTTCTTATACTCCTTTTTCGTGTATCTCTCTCTCCCCCTCCCCCCCCTCTCTCTTCCATTCTCTCTCTCTCTCTCTCTCTCTCTCTCTCTCTCTCTCTCTCTCTCTCTCTCTCTCTCTCTCTCTCTCTCTCTCTCTCTCTCTCTTCTCTCTCTCTCTCTCTCTCTGTGTTTGTGTGTGTGTGTGTGTTGTGTGTGTGTGTGTGTGTGTGTGTGTGTGTGTGTGTGTGTGTGTGCGTGCTGTGTGGTGCAGCGGTAGCGATCTCGTCTAGCAATCTTGCTGACCTGCGTTCAAATCCCTCGCCGCCAGCGGATGCTAACCCTGCCATTCCTTGCACACAGGGGGTCATTTAGAAGCAAAATAAAACAGAGAGTATGTCACACTAAGAATATCCATTGTAACAAACGGAATCAAACTAAACCTTTAAACCTTGAACCTCTCGCATTTTCTCACTCTCACTCTCACTCTCACTCTCTCTCTCACTCTCTCTCTCTCTCTCTCCTCCATAGTCCTCCATCCTCTCCTTCCCTCTCTCATCTCTCTCTCTCTCTCCTCTCTCTCTCCTCTCTCTCCATCTCTCATCTCTCATCATCATCTCTCTCTCTCTCTCTCACTCTCATCTCACCTCACTATCTCATCTCTCTCTCTCTCATCATCATCATCATCATCATCACCATCATCATCATCATCATCATCATCATCATCATCATCATCTCCATCTCCATCTCATCATCGTCGTCGTCGTCGTCGTCGTCGTCGCCATCTGGTGGCAGTGATTAATTAAGATGAAGCTATAAGTAATGTCAATCATAAGGAAAGGTAAAACTTCTGTTTAGGATCGAGTTCATTATTCGGAAATGCGAACACTTTTCACATACCAAGAGGGCAACAGGGAGAGCTGTTCTTTAAGTCTATCCGAAAAAGACGAATGTAGGCGTCTCGTGAAGACACAAAGACCTCACTGAAGACTACCTGGTTGACCTTTGCTTGTTTAGGACTAGGAACAGATGATTGATAGCCCTCATAGATAACTGGCCTCAGCAGGCCAGCTCAGGTCAGTCTTGCAGGTGCTAATACGGTAACTATGGGAGGCAGCCGAAGCTCCCTGCTATGTATAAAAACCTGGTGCTTACTTCCAGAATCAAAGAGAGACAGAGAGAGTGGAGAAGCCAGAGTCAGTAAGGCAGGGTCAGAGAGGTCAAGACTGGTCACGTGATAAGCATAATTCATTGCGTTTGTGTTGTGTTGTACTAGCGACCAGTGAATAAACGTAAGAGCAGAAACAGACTCTCTATCTGACCACGCTACCATCGTTAAAGTTCGCCTGGAACCTCGCCTTCAGCAGAGGTTCACTACAACGAACACAAGTAAGGACAAAAAAAACGATAAAGAAAACGGACTGAAAATGAAGTCCTTCCTCTCCAGTCTCTGGGTAAGGCCCCTCGATTCGCACGGGATGACTTCCGGTGTTCTTCGTCGGCAGAAGCGAGTTTTCTTAGCACTTCTTTCTCCCCCTCTCTCTCCCTCCCTCTCTCTCTCTCTCTCTCTCTCTCTCTCTCTCTCTCTCCTCTCTCTCTCTCTCTCTCCTCTTCTCTCTCCCCCCTCTCTCTCTCCCTCTCTCTCCTCTCTCCTCTCTCTCTCTCTCTCTCTCTCTCTCTCTCTCTCTCTCTCTCTCTCTCTCTCTCTCTCTCTCTCTCTCTCTCTCTCTCTCTCTCTCTCTCTCCTCTCTCTCTCTCACTCGCTCTCTCTCCTCTCACTCTCTCTCTCTCTCTCTCCTCTCTCTCTCTCTCTCTCTCTGTCACACACACACACACACCTTTTTGTTCCTCTCTTCATCGTCTCCACATCCTCTTTCTCCCTCTTTCCCCCGACTCCTTTTGTCCCTCTGCCACCACTCCCTGCGCTCCCCTCCTTCCCCGACTCGCACATGCACGCGAGCATGCCGCTGTCAACGTGACTGGGAGGAGCTTACGTGTGACGTCATACCTAAAAAATCTGTTGCTGTCGCGTCAGTGTGTAAGAATACAAACACTACAGTCACAGGAGCTACGAGTGGGCGTGTCTGTAATGTAAGGAAGAACACCCTGAACCGTAGAATGATGCTAGAGAAATAAGGCGGTTTGGACTGCTCGTGTGTGCACATTCGCTTTATTAAGCAAATCGGCGAATGGGGTGAAGACTGAAATATCAAGTGATATGCATGTAAGCTGTTCCTGAAAAGGATATAAGGCAATAAATGGGGTCTGCGGAGTAGACTCCTACACTAAATCAGGAGGTTTGACACTTTTTTGTCTAAATCACTTTCTCATAATCATGGAGAAGAAACTTTGCAAGAGCAGGGCGATTGCTGTCTCTACGTGAAGTCGGAATCGTTATGGGCATGAATATTTATGTAGCTACGCCTTAGGTCTGACAAGCTCGTTACATTAAAATAATATATTAATTATCCTAATAAAATAGGAAAGCCCCACAGACCAGTTTGGTATCTCGAGACAGGAGGTGTCTCTCGTATAAACGAGGAAAATTTATCTGTACTATGAGTAAAAGTTCTTTTTTTTTTACTTCCCGAGAGACGAGGATTTTGTTCAAAGGTAGAGGCCATGCTGATCATGCCACTCCCAAAAGGGTGAATCTATTTATATATAAGATATCAAGACGTAGCGGACGCAAGCTGTTTGACAAGCACGAATGGCCTCGCACCGGGACTGCCGACTTCAAGGAGGAAAATCAACACGAAATTCCCATGAACAAAATCCTCTGTAAGGACGTTTTCTTTTTCTCCTCACCTCTCTCTCTGTCAATACTGTACCTTGCTGCCACCATTTGTCAGATTTTCACTTAACGAGTCTGCTTGCGTCTTATGAAACATTTTTGGTAGTATATCGTAGACGGAGGGTGGAATGGCCGGCTTATGCAGAAGAAGCCCCAAGCAGCGCTCAGGCCCGGAATGGCAGGGGGCCTGTTTGGTGGCCCCCGGGAGGAGGCAGCGTGCGAGCAGAGTGATTGTATGGGCAACGGTAGCGGGCAGAGGTCATGTGAAATGTGGGCGTGGCTTAGGTCACTATGGCGGCGATGTCATAGGCATGCCGCCCTAATTGATCACCCTTCCTAGCTAGAGGCCGTGACATTGAAGACTTCTGACCGCTCAGACTCTCTCTCTCTCTTTCTTTCTCCTCATCTCTCTTTCTCTTCTCTCTCTCTTTCTTTCTCCTCTCTCTCTCTCTCTCTCTCTCTCTCTCTCTCTCTCTCTCTCTCTCTCCCTTCTCTCTCTCCTCTCTTCTCTTTCTCCTCTCTCCTCTCTCCTCTCTCTCTTCTCTCTCTTCTCCTCTCTCCTCTCTCTCTCTCTCTCCTCCTCCTCTCTCTCTCTCCCTCTCTCTCTCTCTCTCTCTCTCTCCTCTCTCTCTCTCTCTCTCTCTCTCCTCTCTCTCTCTCTCTCCCTCTCTCTCTCCCTCTCTCCTCTCCCTCTCTCTCTCTCTCTCTCCTCTCTCTCTCTCTCCTCTCCTCTCTCTCTCTCTCTCTCTCTCTCTCTCTCTCTCTCTCTCTCTCTCTCTATCTATCTATCTATCTGCTGCCCCACGCCACGTTTCCATTGGACGCTCATGCTTGTGCCCAACGATGACCCACCCAGTCTTCAGTCCGGCGCCCCAGGGCTGGCCGGACACGTAACACCACACTCAGCGCTTACCCGAAGTTAACATCTTGTGTGTTGCCTTTACTGTATTGTTTACTCTTCTATGAAAATAAAGAGTCAAGCTGTTATACAACTATTACCGCCCTGCTATCCACTACATAAGGCATCTACAGACTTTTAAAGTCTGTCAGTAGCATGGTAGTTGCGTCCTTTTGGCTCGCAACACGGACACACAGTCTCCGAAATCCGCTCGACCAATGCTCAACCATCTTCAAAACCATGTGTGTACACATTTTGGGCCTTTTCATTTCTTTTCCCCCCTTCTCCCATAAATGTGTTAAGCCACATGTGCAGTCACTCTCACGTTGCTTTTGTTGGAAAAAATGTTAAGTTTGGGAACGTTTGTGACAGCAAATGGCTGCGTTCTCACTCTATTCTTCTGGCCTCAGGTCACAT
>NC_051394.1:26037715-26042327 GCF_015228065.2 Penaeus monodon
TTCCTTTCCTTTTTCTTCTCACCCATCGGTTTCGCCTTTCGCCCTTCCTTCCCCGTTACATCACTATGGTTTGTCTCATTAATTTGCCCTCTGTCTTACAGTATTCTACAAGCACTCAGAAGTCTACTCCGTCACCTCTGGTCTAACTTCGGGTGGTTCACATGATCTCCTTATGTAAATCACTATCAAATCCCCCTTATATTCTCTCCTTTCCCTTAGCCCTCTGGCCCATCAGCTTCTCTCTTATGATTTCTTTCTATTTTCTCTTCATCCTAAAAAATATTTCCCTACGAGCCCTTTTAAATATTATCAATCTGTTTTCTACTTGTGAGTCATTGGCAGCACACTATGTATTTTCAGATATCTAATAACATTTCACCATTAGAACTAAATATTTTTTGGAATTAGATACATTTCTCTAATTGAACTATATCTATATCTATCTATCTATCTATCTATCTATATATGTGTGTGTGTGTGTGTGTGTGGTGTTGTGTGGGTGTGTGTGGGGGTGTGTGGGTATATTATAGATAGGGGATTATTTATAATATCTTGTGTGTGTGTTGTGTGTGGTGTGTGGGAGAGAGGGGAGAGAGAAGAGAGAGAGAGGGGAGAGAGAGAAAGAGAGAGAGAGAAGAGAGAGGAGAGAGGGGGGAGGGAGGAGGAGAGAGAGAGAGGGGAGAGAGAGAGAGAGAGAGAGAGAGGGAGAGAGAGGAGAGAGAGACGGAAGAGATGGGGGGAGGGGAGGGAGAGGGAGGGGAAAAAGGGAGAGATAGAGATGAGGGAGGGGGGAGGGAGGAGGGAGGGGAGGAGGAGAGAGAGGAGAGAGTGAGATGAGAGGAGAGGGTTGGGGCGGAAAACACATCATCCCCCGGAAAAAGCAAGACATACATTCAACTTCAATGACAACCGTGTTCCACATCCTGTAAATGAAATATGGGCATCATCGGGAGTTGAAAAGTTGCCGCTCCAATCAAGCTTGGCCGACGGGACGACCATATAAAGGAGTCAGGTTTCATAGGCGTTCACCCCTTTACTCCATTAATTATCTTACCTAACTATCGAACGGTCCCATTCAAACACCACAACGCTTCACGTGTTTTTCACGATTCTTGTGTAAAAGTTAAATCTGTACCTTGAGCTGCCAAGTCGAGCATAATGGAATATGTTGTATTAAAATAATAATGAATAGTGCATGGCCAACCAATACCAGATTAATATGTTTTCTTTTATACTTCAGGGGTACCTATCATATATTCCAAACATGGTTGGGCTTTATGGACGAATAATAAATAAGTGACAATGTTAGCGCCAAAGAAAAAATGTACTACAGGTAATGCTGATAACGTCTACTAAGTCTACCACCGTGTGGTCTACGTTTAACTAATTTTCGTTATACATTCCCCACACTATTTTAAATTTTATTCCAACATTACAATATTTTCAAGATATTTTTAGTCTGATATGGATGATTCCTGGAGCCTGCCGATTATTCTTTACTTATCAGTTACTTCTGGCATATGTAGGTACCCTCTGTGTTAATATCATCATTCCTATTAAGCATATGACAGGTCGGCGTCATGTATCCAAGTGTTCTGTATAAAAGGAACGCTCACCACAGAACCCTTTCTAGTCATTACATGTCACATCTGCTGCGTGTAAGTACTTTGGTAATACAAATTACGACACATTTAGTTTCCCGCGGATGAATTGGTGGATTAAGTTCCGAAAAGTCTTGGTATTTAGTATGTGCAAAATTAACCAAAAACAAGTCTCAATACACTCGTATTTTGACCGTCAAAATAAGGTGTATACTTATATTATAACACACACACACGCTCCCGTCGAGAAATAGGTTTCCGCTCCCCGAAAGAACAAGAAGCCTTCCGCTCCCGTCGAGAAATAGGTTTCCGCTCCCCGAAAGAACAAGAAGCCTTCCGCCTCCGTCGAGAAATAGGTTTCCGCTCCCCGAAAGAACAAGAAGCCTTCCGCTCCCGTCGAGAAATAGGTTTCCGCTCCCCGAAAGAACAAGAAGCCTTCCGCCTCCGTCGAGAAATAGGTTTCCGCTCCCCGAAAGAACAAGAAGCCTTCCGCTCCCGTCGAGAAATAGGTTTCCTCTCCCGAAAAGGACAGCGGCGCCGCAGTCAGAGTGATCGACTGGCCTACAGCAAGAAGCAACAGTAGGAGGACTACATCGTGTCCTCCATCGACTTGAGCTGCGTCAACATCTGCCAGGGGTACTTCACGTACCGCGACCTGTGGCAGGAGAAGGAGCAGCGCCTCGCCGAGAGGAAGCGCCGCTTGGACCTCTTGGCCCAGCAGGCGAAGAAGCTGAAGGCAAAAGCTCAGAAGAAACTGGAAATCACTGCATTCGACATCAGAAAGATCCTGAAGAGCAAGAAGGAAAAGAAGAAAGTGGTAGTCAAGAACTAGAAGCTGAACCAGAAGCGGCGCCGCAAGAATAAGCTGAAGCATGACATCGCCCCTCTCTGGGGCTGATGACCGCCGAGGGGCGCGCTGCCGCACACTGACCCGGAGTCTCTGAGGGCCGAAGGGCCGTCTGGCGATGGCCTCTGGCAGTCGTGGGGATTCCGGGAAGGGTGAAGCTCTCTCGCCGATGACCCTGCACCGTTCTGTTAATTTAAAAAATCCTTTGGGAAATTCTAAAGCAATAGCACTTACTAAGTCAAGTCCCCGGCGACCCTGCCCACGCTGGCCTCTGCAACTTAGCCATGAAGTACGGGTGCGAGAAATGCCGGCCAGGGCGAGGGCTCCAAAACACTTGCTGGTGGAGAATGAGGTGCTTCACAGCCTCGCTCAGGAGGTCGACCTCGTGCTGCTGCAGCGGCGCCCTCTCTCCCTGATGCTCCAAAGGGTGGAGTCGGAACGGGCCAAGCAGATCATGTAAATCATCGCTGGTCTCGACTCTCATAACCTGCAGGTCCTTGATATGCCGGCGGAGTCACTAGTGTGGGAACGCTATGACGCTGACAGAACGCACAAATGCAGGTTTGCAAAATTGTGATTAGTGATGCCTCTTTAGCTTTAATTGGCAACCCCCCTCCTGCCGCCTTGTAGGTTAAGCCTATGAAAGCAAAGGCCACTGGAGATAACCAAGAACGAAAAACCGTGGAAGAGAATTGGGGCCCTCACCACGTATTCCTTAAGTATAATCATGAAGAGTCAATTCATGATCGCTAACGTCACAAGTCCGAACCTCATGGTTCCGCGATCGAATCACCTTTATGGCAGTAAAATCACCAAGCATCCGAAATGACTGTGGTGGAAAGTACATAACTACTCCGCGCTGTATGGCAATCGCGACAAGAGTAGTGAGTTGGTAGGAAAAAAAAAAAAAGAAAAAAAAAAGGCCGCGGTAGCCGAGCGGTTAGAACGTAGGACTAGATACTGTCGCGGCGGCCATCTGAGTTCGAGGGCTCGAGTCACCGGCCGGCGCGTTGTTCCCTTGGGCAAGGACCTTCGCCTCGATTGCCTACCTAGCCGCTGGGTGGGCAAGCCAGCCCAAGTCAGTGACGGTCCCAGAACCGGGTAAATAGAGATGATGACTCGATAAAAACACCGGGCGGAAGGCAACGGCAAACCACCGCTCGAAATTGTCAAGAAAATCATGGAAATCCATGATCGCTAACGTCCTTGTAGGACAGGGCACTTGAAAAAAAAAGAGAAAAAAAAGAAAAAAAATATATATATTATATATTTTTTCCTTGCTTTCTGAATCAATAAACAAAGCAACATAGCTATTTAAAGTACATGCATAATTATGTAACACAAATATAATTCTGTTCTGTCTATTGGGAACTGCAAGAAACTGGAATTCGAGCTAATAATGAACTGTGACATTGCAGTAAGAAAATAAGATCGTTGTTCTTCTGGGCTGCGTTTTTTTAGAGATAAAGGCGGCCATTATTTAAGTAAAAATGCCTTGGGGGACAAACTGGGGGAACCTAGACCGCACGCCACTGCCATTGCACATGGACAACGACTGCCATCACCTCAGCGTGCGAACTTTTTCAGAACGGAACTCAAAAGGTCACTCTAAGTTACAGACAAGTCCAGGACCAAGTTCAAGAAGGGTTCGGCTATTGCAAAATAAATGATATTTCTGAACAATAAGAACTGCCAGTGATCTGCTGGAACAGTCACTGTAGAACCGACAACGGTCTCCTACAAATGGCGAAGAATTTAAATCCCTGCTGACATTTCTAGTTTGGTCAGCCAGAGTTTGTTTGGTCTCTGGTCTTGCGAAAAATGCAACGGTGTAGGAGGGAAGAATGGAAGCCCGAAGGGAAAATGCAACGGTGTAGGAGGGAAGAATGGAAGCCCGAAGGGAAAATGCCGACGTGAATATGGCATATCTTGTGGATGAGAATCCAAGAGGAGGGAGAATACTTGTCTCTTATATACTTTGTCACACACACATATATATATGTGTGTGTGTGACAAAGTATATTATCATATCGTGTACAAGTTAAAGGGGAATATGCGGAAACTAAATAGTTTGCACATATGAGATGCGTCATCCAGTGCAGTATAAAGTCCATGCACTCTACCATATTTTTCCTTCGCCCCCCTCTCTCTCCTTCGTTTTCTC
>NC_051394.1:26042427-26044927 GCF_015228065.2 Penaeus monodon
TTTAAAACAGGGCTGGAAAAATTTTCCTTTTTCTCCTGGCCGTGACAAAAAGGGTTCACTATTACTACAACACCGGGGTTTTGTCCAAAGAAAACCTTCAAGAGCAACACTCACAACGCTCCAAACACCAACGTGGGTGGGTGACCCTACATTATTCAGGGAACAAAAGCGAGTTCAGGAGATTTTTCATATCTACAGGCAGGACAATACCCGTAACAACTTTATTCAGTTTCTTAACGCTAACAAAAATCTACGGGAATTAAAAAAACCCATTTCAGAAATGAACACTGAACAGTTCCTACAAAGCATTAACAATAACATCTCAATGTCTGAGGTCTGGAGAAAAAAATTACCAACTCTCAGTCAACTAACACCCCGCAGTTCCATAGTTTTCTTGCACAAGCAGATATGCTCCTTAGTCAATGGGCTGGAGCGTCCAAATTGAGCTCACTTTCCACGAATATTCAGAATCACCTGTCTAAATTTGCACTTAAATTTGCCATTGAGGTTGGATGTTCTGATACCGACCCTTCAGACTTTGCTGAGATTACTGAGTGGGAACTGAACAATGCACTGATCAAAGGAAAAGCATCCGCCCCAGGTGAGGATGGAATTACCTAGAGTGTCCTCCGCCGTATAGCTCAGGTACCTGGTAACCCCCTTTTGCACCTGTACAGGTTAAGTTTGTCACAAGGTATTCTGCCTGCCTGTTTGATTTCCCTATACCGAAATCAAACACTGATAAATACCGCCCGATTTCACTAACCTCATGTGTATGCAAAGTTCTATAAAGGATAATTTTGAAGAGACAGGTACAGGTTACAAGGTAAATTATCTCACAGACTGTACGGATTTCTATTGGGACGTAGCACACAATATTAATTTGTAGAGTACTTTTCGAGCTCTAATCCAGGGAAGCACAGTTTTTCTTGACTTTAAGTCATGTTTTGACACTGCAAACAGAGAAGTTATCCCAGAACAATTAGTATGCATTGGATCTACAGTAAATTATTGAGCTGGATTAGAATGTATCTTTCGAACAGATCTGCAAGTGTCCTGTTCAGGGGAGTGAGAAGTTCCAATTCACAATCTTTTGAACTTGGGACGCCACAGGGAGGAGTTCTCAGCGCTATGCTGTTCAATGTCCTCATGCACAGGCTGGTGGCAGGTATCCCACTTGGGGATGGTGAATCCATTATATGCTATGCTGATGACATGTGTGTCGGGGCATCATCTCAAGAGAGGATCCAAATAATTCTCGACAAACTCACAACAAGGGCTCACGAGTATGGAATAGTCATCTCCGCTGAGAAAACAATGGCTCTCAACCCATGTATCATACGCTCACCCACTTTTCGCATAGGTGACCAGTAGCTTGATGTGGCATAAGTATAAATATCTCGTAAATGATGCAGACCCGGTCCTTTCTTTAAAGAAGAGACTCTAGGGAGATTGAAACCATTGAAAGTTCTTGTCGGAAGGGAACATGGCATCAATGTTAAGCTTGCTAGACTGTTTTACTAGTTTTTTTATAAGGTCAATTGTGTAACATGCACTCCACTTGTTGCAGTGTAAGGAATCAAAAATAAATAGCTTAGAGGTAGTGCAAAATGAAGCTATGAGGATTATCCTCGGCGCCCCGAGAACAGCAAGGATTGTGAACATGAGGTCAGAACTAAACTTACCATCCATTTCTGATAGAATAATATTTATTTCCACCATATTTGGGGTCAAAACTCTTAGGGAACCCTTGTATCTTTCAGATTTCCAAAAACACAACTGCAACATAAAATCACGCAAGCAGACGTGATTAATCACACACGCGCGCCCTGATACACAAAATCTATGTGAACATTACAAAGTTCAATGTCCCAATTAGTAAAATACCAAAGGGTCGATCGATTCCACCATGGAAAAAATCAACACTGATCATGCACCTTACATGGAAAAAAATAAAAATAAATAAATAAATATACATTACTCCGTGTTAAATCAAATTGTGTTAGCAACGGTAAAGAAACAGACAAACTATGGGCGATGGTGTATACGAGTGTTACGCTGACGGATCCATACAGTCTGGATACAAAGTTGGTTGTGCTTGCGCTGTATACACATATAGCTTACTACAACATTAATTTAATATGAGAGTACAAAATTGGGCCAGGCCTACAAAAACGGGTATACTCCTGCAACGGAATTCTTAATGTCTCGCAGTAGTTTTCTGTGACTCTCAAAGTGCTCTTAGGATACTAAATTCTTTCAAAGCAGGACGAGGAAATTGTGAGTTGCATTAAGCGTGACGTAACTTATGCAATGGAGCACAATTTCAACATCCAAGTTGTATGAATACCATCTCATATTGGCATACGCAAGCACGACCACGTAGACAAATTGGCGAAGGAAGTCTGCAGCAAAGGTACTGTGAACATAGATCTTGGGATGCCTCTTGCTAGGGTTGCACATATATTGAAAAGTTCTCATAAGGAAGAACCAGTAGATC
>NC_051394.1:26047427-26048951 GCF_015228065.2 Penaeus monodon
TATTATGAATGAGGTGGGAGAAGGGGGGGGGGTAGTTACTACCTTTAAGTTGTCGAATTTTGTGCCAAAATTCCAGTGGATTGCGTACGCTTTTACATTCTACTTTTTTAACTACATCTATCCAATATTTTTTGTCGTTCGTTAAGACTATCATCCTCTTAGAATAGGTAAGTCCCATCGAACATGTTTTAATCTGTTTAATTTTTGAGTAAAACGACATCAAAAACAGGTCAGGAGAAGTTTTGTCCTTTCAGATGGCTGAAATAATATGCAAATTTTATACTAAGACCTGGGGATGGTGCTCAGCATAGTTGAGGCAATGAAGATGTAATTCCAATGTCCATTTATTGTTTGGGAATGGAGCCCATCAAAATTTTGATAATTTAATTTGGAATTAAACGACTCCCAGTCTGCGTGTTTATACCGGAAAGGTCGTCTTTCTTTGTTTAGTATTGGTGATGTGGAAATTTTAATTATGATGGGAATGTGGTCTGAACCGACGTTCGGACCGGGTTGTAGGTGTGTAGTAGGCAAGTGCTGTCCTGTTCCCGAAAACGAGATCAGGGCGGCCCTTTCCTCTGGGTGTGTGTGAGTTGAAGAAGTTGGGTCCATGTAGTGGAGTCTTTTGGTTTCAAAAATAGAAAAGAGTTGCGTGCCGTGTGCACTTGTAGTGCTGTGGTGTAGTTTCGTGTAGGTAGTGTTGATATCTCCGTCAAAGAAGAATTTGCTGAAGTCAGCAATAGGCAAATTAGTATTTGGATTTATATAGGCAGTGGAAAAGATGATGGGGCCCTATGGGGTGAATAACCAGACTGCCATGAAGTCAGGGTGGCTGAATGAGAGGGAGAGGAACTCGTGGGTGATGGTGGATTTTATGAGGATTCATAGTCCCAGTTGCAATTCGTCCCCTGATTGCCTGGATGTGTTTGCCTGAATACAAACAAACAACTGACCTTCATGGTCAGTTGTTTGTATGATCTGCCATGCGCAATGGTAACCTAGTCTGATTAACTTCGGTACCTCTATTGATTGCTTCAGAGAATGACAGTGGCTCATAGCCTGTGGTGTCTGAGTACCATCTGGCCGAGGGGGAGGATCTGTGCGACTGCAGGGGGAAGGCATGTGCTGTGACATTACATTTCTGTCTGAAGATTTTTCGGCTCGGTTTTATGATCATGGGATTTGGGGGCATACCCCTGCCAATGTCAGCTACTCTGTCAGCAAGCTCATTCCCTCTGATGCCCATGTGGCTAGGAACCCAGTTTATTATTATTTTTCTACCCTGAGCAAGAATCCTCTGTGGTATTGTGAGGATTGTAGTCAGAAGGTAGATGTTGCCTTTGGGTGATTGACTGATTGATTATTTGAAATTATCTGCCGCGTAAACACTAAGTCTTAGCACGAATACCTTGTTACTAGAAATTAATGTTTAAATTAAAATTATCATAATATTGTCAATACAATAATAGTTAAAATCAAAACTAATATTATGCTCTAGCATAAAAATATTCATAACATTATAAA
>NC_051394.1:26049051-26064051 GCF_015228065.2 Penaeus monodon
TACTGGGGGCCCCCCCCACACAAAAAAATATTGCGACATACGTCAGTGCGAGGATAAGATGACTGCCAATTTTTTCCTCCTGCCCGAAAAATTCGGCGGCACTGTGGCTTTACTTCCCTCCATTTCCGCTCGATCGTACTGGTGTGCTCTTTCGTGTCACGGTCAACAAAATTATATGAATGATTCACAATCAAATGTTGATAGCCTTCTTTTTCTAAACAACCGTATGCCTTTCAACACTCTCTAATGACCCTGGGTAGATGCTCTCCTTAATTACTTTAAGCAAAGTAAGAGTCACGCGTCTGCATAGGTACGAAAAAAACTACTTTTGCGGCATACTCCTCCAAAAACACACTGACTTTCAAAGAGTCAACCAACGTTATATTCTCTTTTACCAAATTTCGTCTCAGCAATTTCAACAATTTCCCCTGGCCCACCTATCTGGTCTGATTCATTATTTAAACACAAGAAATTAATACCTCCCGACAGAAGCTTGCCCAAACACAAATAGTCTTGTTTGGAAACTGAAAGTCGCTCCGTGCAGATTCGTAAAAAAGGTTCCTCTTATATACAAATTAACAAATTTTAAATTCGTTTTAGAATCGAGCTTAATGTTATCAAGCCGGGTGTTCTTAAAAATCGACTTCTTGATATTGCATCTAACTTTTCGATTATTAATTTTCCTTGATCTGTCACACCGAAAGAATATATTTGATTGTCCAGGCGACACTCATCGCATTTTGGACATTTGTAGGTTTATTAGGTTGTGCGACCGGCACAGATCGAGCAAGAGGGCGGCCTGGTCGCCGTAATTTTGCCAAAAATTGCCCGATGTGGGGGAGGGGCAATTAAGGTAATGTATTTAAATAGTTAAAACTGAATCATAGAAATAAGGAAAAACGATATTAAAGAACATTTGAGAAAGCAACCAAAGAAATTCATTTGTATAAAAAAACGAGAGGAAAGGTATAGAATAATAAATAAAAAACATTAATTAACTAATCGGAAATGATTTACACGATTTTCAACAGAAAGCGCGACTCTTATGGTCAACAGAAAACGCGATCATTCTAGAAAATTGACGTATAGAGTAAGTATAAAATGGAGCTAAAGAAAACGAGACATTAAGGACTGTCTCAGAGCGGTGTCATGCTAAACCTATTTTCGTCGTTTCCCGGTAAATATGAGGCCGCTGCAGATTAACATTTATTGTTTTCTACTCTGTTTTTTGTTCCCTACAAGATGGCAATGTCCATTTTCCTCTATCTCCGTGCGTCGCTCTCGGTAACATTACATCAAGATGTTCCGACAACATCTAACATGCACATCATCCAGCAGTATCATCGAAAAGATGCTCTCATTACGCTCACCTATCACTGATGTTCACTGTAACCAACCGATAGTAGTTAACACACATGAAGTTGCCACCATGCTTGGGCTTTGAAAAATAAAAACTTTGTAGGTATAAGGATAAAATGGTCTCGACTCCATGTACAATGCTAAAAAGGAACTGATATGAAACACGGTAAAATCCCAGCTCACTCATAAGCGTAACTGCAGGATCACCAGCGCTGCCGCCAAACTATTTGTGGTGTTACTCCCATCGACGCCATTATATTAAACCAAGTTCTTATATTTCCCTTCATACGATTAAAGTTGGCCTTTCCCACAAGATCAACATTACCTTAAATATTGTTAATGCAAATGGTAGTGTGGCCAAAGTTTAAGGAATTCTGAGCTGATGTTGATATCAAGGTCGCTCTAAAAAAAACAGTTCCATCTTCACTTTATTAAAACAATAAAAAGACACATTTATCTCTACCAGGCACTTTTGATGTCTAAGAATTGTAAACCTTGTGTGGTGATTTACCCTTAATGCCTGTACTTATCTATAAAATACAGGGAGCGACCGCCAACAAATAAATAGATAAATGAATATATATATATATATATATATATATATATATATCATTTATCTATTTATTTGTTGGCGGTCGCGCCCTGTTTTTACAGATAAGTACAGGCATTAAGGTTAAATCACTACATACGGATTACAATTCTTAGACATCAAATGTGCCTGGTAAAGATAAATGTGTCTTTTTATTGTTTTAATAAAGTGAAGATGGAACTGTTTTTTTTTAGAGCGACCTTGATATCAACATCAGCTCAGAATTCCTTAAACTTTGGCCACACTACCATTTGCATTAACAATATTTAAGGTAATGTTGATCTTGTGGGAAAGGCCAACTTTAATCGTATGAAGGGAAATATAAGAACTTGGTTTAATATAATGGCGTCGATGGGAGTAACACCACAAATAGTTTGGCGGCCCGCGCTGGTGATCCTGCAGTTACGCTTATGAGTGAGCTGGGATTTTACCGTGTTTCATATCAGTTCCTTTTTAGCATTGTACATGGAGTCGAGACCATTTTATCCTTATACCTACAAAGTTTTTTTTTTCAAAGCCCAAGCATGGTGGCAACTTCATGTGTGTAATACTATCGGTGGGTTACAGTGAACATCAGTGATAGGTGAGCTTTAATGAGAAAATCTTTTCGATGATACTGCTGGATGATGTGCATGTTAGATGTTGTCGGAACATCTTGATGTAATGTTACGAGAGCGACGCACGGAGATAGAGGAAAATGGACATTGCCATCTTGTAGGGAACAAAAAACAGAGTAGAAAACAATAAATGTTAAATCTGCAGCGGCCTCATATTTACGGGAAACGACGAAAATGGGTTTTAGCATGCCCACCGCTCTGAGACAGTCCTTAATTTTCTCGTTTTCTTTAGCTCCATTTTTATTAATATATACGTCAATTTTCTAGAATGATCGCGTTTTCTGTGACCATAAGAGTCGCGCTTTCTGTTGAAAATCTTTGTAAATCATTTCCGATTTATTTAAATTTAAAGTTTTTATTATTATTCATACCTTTCCTCTCGTTTTTTTATACAAATGAATTCTTTGGTTGCTTCTCAAATGTTCTTTAATATCGTTTTTCCTTATTTCTATGATTCAGTTTAACTATTTAAATACATTACCTTAATTGCCCCTCCCAAAATCGGGCAATTTTGGCAAAATTACGGCGACCAGGCCGCCCTCTTGCTCGATCTGTGCCGGTCGCACAACCTAATAAACCTACAAATGTCCAAAATGCGAGGGAGTGTCGCCTGGACAATCAAATATATTCTTTCGGTGTGACGATCAAGGAAAATTAATAATCGAAAGTTAGATGCAATATCAAGAAGCGATTTTAAGAACCCCCGGGCTTGATAACTTTAAAGTCGATTCTAAAACGAATTAAAATTTGTAATTGTATATAAGAGGAAACCCTTTTTTACGAATCTGCACGGAGCGATTTCATTTTCCCAAAACAAGACTATTTGTGTTTGGGCAAAGCTTTGGGTGGGGAAAGGTATTAATTTCTTGTGTTTAAATAATGAATCAGACCAGATAGGGGCCAGGGGAAATTGTTGAAATTGCTGAGACGAAATTGGTAAAAAGAGAATAAAACGTGGTTGACTTTTTGAAAGTCAGTGTGTTTTGGAGGAGTATGCCGCAAAAGTAGTTTTTTCGTACCTATGCAGACGCGTGACTCTTATTTTGCTTAAAGTAATAAGGGAGCATCTACCCAGGGTCATTAGAGAGTGTGAAAGGCATACGGTTGTTTAAAAAAAAGAAGGCTACAACATTTGATGTGAATCATTCATATAATTTTGTTGACCGTGACACGAAAGCGCACACCAGTACGATCGAGCGGAAAGGGAGGGAAGTAAAGCCACAGTGCCCCGATTCGGCAGGAGGAAATATCACTTCTTTGGCTATTTGGCGAGGGCCATTTCTTTGATGGCCTTCCCAGAGCCAAACAAACTATTCTATCGTTCCCCCTCCCCAGCAGCTCATCTGTATCCCCCGCACTGAGGGTTTATGTCGCAAATATTTTTTATAACGAAATGGCTGTCTCTCGGCACGAAGTGCAATAAGGAGGGGGGGGTCACGGGGGTTGCCCTAGGGAATAAATAAAAGGTAGGGGAAATTTTGCGTGCATGGACATTCAGGATTACATACAAAAAAAGTATATGGACTGGGTTCCCTTTGACGAAAAGTAAGACCCTTTTCATCTATGGCCAAAGGTGCGCAAAAAAAAAAGGGAGATACAGGACGGGAAAAGGGAGAAAAATCGACCCCAATGATTTTTAAGTCCCCATCGTGTTTTTTTTGCGAAGACCAAAACAAAAGTGACACGTAACTCATTAAGACGATCTATCAAGTAGTCCATTAGTACGTGCTTGTGAGAACGAATATTTTGTAATTAACAATGTCTGTTTTCCGAATTCTTTTATTTAATGAAATCTTTATTTTTTTTTATTTTTTTTGCGTGTTTTGGTAATTACTCACACTATTTGTACAATAACCTTGTGCGCATGCGCGTTTTTCCACCGGGAGATCTGGATTTTGATTTTTTTTAAGTAAGTTAAGGTAAGTAAGTTTATTTACCCCCCTGGCTATCTGCTCAGGGCGTGGGGAATCATGATTACAGTTTTACATATATTGGACAAATTGTACAGTAGTCTGTAACTACTGTAGTTGTACAAGGTAAAATATAAATATAAATCATACATCATACAAAAAATTATACTTACATATGCTTTTGCCACTGGTTTGAATAACACTGTTATTTGCATACGGGAGTTATCACATAGTAAATTAGGGTATAGTACGAGTATATTTCCAATGTATCAGATGAAATGAAATATTCACATAGTTCTTATACCTCATGTTTGGGGGGTTTTGAAAGGCTGTATCACATGACATTTGAGATATAGTGCTCAAGTTTTTCGTTTTTTTTCTTCGTTACACAGTCTACATCTAGATTCATCTGCACTTCTTGCACCGTGCAGTTGCCAGTACATTCTGTAACCTAAAGTATTCTGGCAATAACCACGCACAATGTCTGGTTTGACTTCGGTGCCACAATAGGAAGGCTTGCCATCCCTATACTGATCGTAGTGCCCTTATGGTACAGCTTTCAGGGCCCTTTTAGTGTTAATCAGATCTAATAGTTTTTCCTTATGAGAACTTTTCAATATATGTGAACCCTAGCAAGAGGCATCCCAAGATCTATGTTCACAATATCCTTGCTGCAGGCTTCTTTCGCCAATTTTTCTACGTGGTCGTGCTTGCGTATGCCAAATGAGATGGTTTTCCATACAAACTGAATGTTTAAATTACGCTCTGTTGCATAGGTTACGTACGCTTAATGCAACTCACAATTTCTTCATCGCCACCTGCTTTGAAAGAATTTAGTATCCTAAGAGCACGTGAGAGTGGCACAGAAAACTACTGCGAGACATAAGAATTTCCGTTGCAGGAGTATCACCCGTTTTTGTAGGCCTGGCCCAATTTTGTACTCTCATATTAAATTAATGTTGTAAGTAGCTATTTGTGTATACATGCAAGCAACATCCAATTTGTAATCCAGACTGATGGATCCTCAGCGTAAACACTCGTATACACCTCGCCCATAGTTTGTCTGTTTCTTTTAAACCGTTCTAAACAATTTGATTTTAACACGTAGTATGTATATTTATTTATTTATTTTTATTTTTTTTCACCCATGTAAGGTGGCATGATTCATTGTTAATTTTTTTCCATGGTGGAATCGATCGACCCTTTGGTATTTTACTAATTGGGACATTGAACTTTGTAATGTTCATATAGATTTTGTGTATCAGGGCGCGCGTGTGTGATTAATCACGTCTGCTTGCGTGATTTTATGTTGGCGGTTTGGTTTTTTGAAATCTGAAAGATCAAGGGTTCCTCAGATTTATTGACCCCAAATATGGTGGAAATAATATTATTCTATCAGAAATTGGAATAGGAAGTTTATTCTTGACCTCATGTTCACATCCTTGCTGTTCTCGGGCTCGAGGATAATCCTCATAGCTTCATTTTGGGCAACGACCTCTAAGCTATATTTATTTTTGATTCCTTACACTGCAACAAGTGGGAGTGAATGGTACACATTGACCTTATAAAAAAACTAGTAAAACAGGTCTAGCCGCTTAACATTGATGCCATTTCCTTCCGACAAGAACTTTTCCAATGGTTTCAATCTCCCTAGAGTCTCTTCTTTACAGAAAGGACCGGGTCTGCATCATTTTACGAGATATTTATCTTATGCCACGATCAAGCTACTGGTCACCTATGCAAAATGGGTGGAGCGTATGATCATGGGTTTTTTAGATGCCATTTTTTTCTCGCGTAGATGACTAATTCCATACTCGTGAGCCCTTTTTGTGATTTTGGTCTAGAATTATTTGGATCCTCTTTGTGATGATGGCCCTGACACACATGTCATCAGCATAGCATATAATGATTCCCATCCCCAAGTGGGAAACCTGCCACCACCTGTGCATGAGACATTGAACAGAATATTCGCTGAGACTCCTTCCCTGTGGCGTCCCAAGTTCAAAAAGATTGTGAATTGGAACTTCTCACTCCCCTGAACAGGACACTTGCAGATCTGTTCGAAAGATACATTCTAATAATCCAGCTCAATAATTTACTGTAGATCAATGCATACTAATTGTTCTGGGATAACTTCTCTGTTTTGCATGTGTCATAACATACTTAAAGTCCAAGAACTGTGCTTCCCTTGGATTAGAGGCTCGGAGTACTCTTACCAATATATTTGTGTGCTACGGCCCAATAGAAATCCCGTACAGTCTGTGAGTATAATTTACCTGTAACCTGTACCTGTACTCTTCAAAATTATCCTTTAATAGAAGTTGCATCACATAGAGGTTAGTGAAATCGGGCGGTATTTATCAGTGTTTGATTTCGGTATAGGGAAATCAAACAGGCAGGCAGAATACCTTGTGACAAACTTAACCTGTACAGGTGCAAAAGGGGGTTACCAGGTACCTGAGCTATAAACGGCGGAGGACACTCTAGGTAATTCCATCCTCACCTGGGGCGATGCTTTTCCTTTGAATCAGTGCATTGTTGCAGTTTCCCACTCAGTAATCTCAGCAAAGTCTGAAGGGTCCGTATCATAACCTCCACCTCATTGGCAAATTTAAGTGCATTTTAGACTGTGATTCTGATTTCCGTGGAAAGTGGCTCAATTTGACGCTCCAGCCCATTGACATAGGAGCATTCGCTTGTGCAAGAAAACTATGGAACTGCGGGGTGTTAGCTGACTGAGTGTTGGAAATTTTTTTCTCCAGACCTCAGACATTGAGATGTTATGTTTATGCTTGTAAGGAACTGTGTCAGTGTTTCCATTTCTGAATGGGTTTTAATTTCCGTAATTTTTGTTAGCGTTAAGAAACTGAAATAAAGTTTTACTACGGGTTTTGTCCTGGCCTGTAGATAATGAAAATCGCCTGAACTCGCTTTTGTTCCCTGCATACTGTAGGGTCACCGACCCACGTAGGTTTGTTTTGGAGCGTTGTGAGTTTGGTTGCTCTTGGAAGTTTTCTTTGGCGAGACCCAGGTGTTGTAGTAATAGTGACCACTTTTCGTCACGTCTGGAGAATTTAAGTCACACTTGTTATCAGTATACCAAGTCATACATACGTGATTTAAAGTGGTGTTCAACGGTAAGGAGAAATAAAAATTTTAAGCCTAGTTTTTGCAGATTAATTATTATCACAGGGTACCTCGTTACTATTGCAAAGTGGTCATACTGATTAGCTTCCTTCTTGCATTTTTCTGACGTTTCCATGCGCAGATCCCCTCCTATTACATAATCTAGCTGCCCCCCGCCAAAATGAGTTTCCTCTGACTGTATCATATATGGCCATAGATCTATTGTTCAAAAAATTTCGGAACTTCCGCCATTTTCATTGCATTGAGGTATCTCCAATGTATAATGTCTAAGCATTAAAATCTCCGCATACATATTGTGCTGTGGATTCTGAAGTTGGTCAGTGAATCAGTCCGAAGACATTGTAACAGAGAGAAAACCCATAGGCTGCTGATGATGTATTGCTGATATTGCACATTAAATTTGCCATCAGACTTTCCTGCACCAGCTTATAGGGGTTTGGTGTCCCTGACAGAAGTCCAATAGGCCTGTTATTCCTGTCTTCGTGTAGGTGGTACCCTCTAATTCTAGGGCGGTTTTTTCTTTTAGTGCTGTGTGAAAGGCTGTTATAAACCGATAACGTTAAACATTATTGTTTATGATATAGTAAGCAAGTCATTAATTCTACGGTTGACACCACGTATATTCCATGAAAGAAAAGACATTGTTTTCTTGTCCCGCATCACACCCTATGATTAGCTGATTGGTCAAATTGGTGTTTGATGAAGCCCTTTAGTCTGCATATTTCTTGTATAGCATTCCATATCTGCGTTGCATCTTGTTTATTTTCACAGATTCTGCGCGCTTTTCTCATATTGATATTATACGTATATAATTTTCTGAGTGATGACCCACAGTTCTTCCGTTTCCTGCACATCTTCGTCAGCGTTATTTCACTGTCACTGTCGTCAGCGCTTTCAGATGATTCTTCAATGGCATCGTGCATAATAATAATATCAGAGACCTCATTCGTATTTTCAACATCACTAACATCATTAAAAAGCACATTTTCCCTGTTTGCACTATCACTTTTTCTTTCTTTTAACTTTTTTTTTCAATTCAGCAAGATCTTGAGGCTTCTTATTTCCTCGGCCATTTCCTTCAGTTTTTCACCATTAGTCACTTCTGTGGCACTGTTTTTCCTGAGATGGGGAATCCCCCCGGCAGTTGCGGCACTGGATGAGGTGTAGCTGGTCTTGGGTCGCCACTCAGTCGAGTCGATGGGTACGGTCGGCGCAGGGGTGTAGGGTGCGCGTGGCAGTTTGTGGGGGCATTTTACGGTGCCAGGGGCCGTTAGCACCTTGCGCTCTGCCCTAATGCACCTCTTCACGATGCAGGCGGTGTCTTCGTTTGTCGTTGTCCTTCTCGTTTTCGTGCAGGTAAGTTCTTTGATCTGGTGAGCTTCTGCACAGACAGCACAGGATGTGTCGTTCCTGCAATATTTAGCTACTTGGCCACAACTCTGGCCTTGTAGGACCACGTCCAATGGGATGTACTTGTATCGTCCCAAAGAAATGGTATGGCTGTTCTCTGTTCCTCCAATGTTATCTATTAAGGGCTGTCCGTCCGTGTAATCCTCCGAGCTTTAAAAACACCCAAAAGATGCGTGGTTTATTCCCACTGTGGCGGCCTCCTTTGGAAACCTGGCAGCCCAGGTATTCCTCGTATCTTTTGCTTTGGGCTGATAGTCGTCTTTGTTCTGGAGATAAATCCCGCGAAAGTGCATTAGTACGATATTCCGGGGCACGTAGTTTTTGTTGTTCCCGTCGTACGTAAGACGTATCGAGAGGATGTCAGGGCCTTCTGTTGAGGTTGTCTCCC
Organism: Penaeus monodon; assembly: GCF_015228065.2. Taxonomy (NCBI): domain Eukaryota; kingdom Metazoa; phylum Arthropoda; class Malacostraca; order Decapoda; family Penaeidae; genus Penaeus; species Penaeus monodon. The sequence continues at coordinate 26,058,472 of NC_051394.1, forward strand.
TCCTCCCTCCACGATGGACAGAAGGATGTGTTGTCCGTTTCTGAGTGATTCAATCCCTAAACGTTTGGGAGGGCGCGTGGGGCGTATCAGGTCAAGGTAATGACGGGGTGTTATATCCCCGTAAAATCGTCCAGAACGCAGTAGGAATTCTGATGACGTCCTGCCTTGGTGCGTACGTTTGGAAATGAAATGCGGTGAGAAAATTCCGTAGATATGTGTGCCGCTTGTGTTTACTACAGACGAAGGCCAACACAGCGAGCAACATCCACACCGGGCACACACATGCATATATCTATCTATCTAGATATATATATATAATATATATAGATATATATATATATATATATATATATATGTATATACACACACACATATACCGTGTATAGGGTAATGTGTGTGTGTGTTTGTGTGTTGTGTTTGTATGTGTAGTGTTTTGTGTGTGATGTAGGAAATGGAGTATGTATGTATGTGTGTGATATATATTATATATATATATATATAATATATAGATATGATTAATATATGATTAAATATGTTGGGTATGTGTTTGTATATAGATATAATATATATTATATATAATATATTATATATATGCACTATAATAAATATAATATTACACACAAACACACACCCACAAACACAACACACACACACACCCACACACACCACACACACACCCCACACCACACCACCACACCACCCACCCACACAATATATATACACACACGTTTCCTTTATAATATATATATATTATATATCTATATATATATACACTCACTTATATAATATATATAATATATATACATATATACACTCACTAATAACTATTATATATATATATAGATATATATATATATGTAATATAGCACAACACACACACACCAGCACACAACACCTACACACACACCCCGCACCACACACAGCAACCACCACAGCACACACACACACACACACACACACACACACACACCACACACACACACCACACACATACACACACACACACACACATATAGATATATTATATATATATATTTATATATATTATATATGCATATATCTATTATATGTATATTATAATGTATATATATTATATATATATATAAATAATAAATATGTATATATATATAAATATATATCATATACACACACACACACACACACACACACACCATATATACACACACAACCACACACACACACACACACACACACACACCCACCACACACCACACACACATACACACACAACACACACCACATGTGTATATATATATATATATATTCCATATATAATATATATATATATATTATATATATAAGATATGTATATGTATATAATATATCACCCAATTGTATACATGTATATACATACATATATAATATTATTATCTATATATATATATATATATATATACATATATATATACTATATATATAATATATATATATAATATATATATATATTATATATTATGTATATGTATATATTGATTCTATATACCACACATTATGTTACTAGATAGGATATATATCTATATATATAGTATATATATATATATCTCTATATATGTATATATCGATATATATATATATAATATATAATATCATATGTGTGTGTGGTGTGTGATGGTGTGTATGTGTGTGTGTGATGGTGTGTGTGTGTGTGTGGTGATGGTGTGTATGTGTGTATTTACTTATGTTTTATATACCTCATATGTTCACAATCCAAACACAAGTACACATAAAATATAATTCTTTCATATGTATATTATATTCATATAGCTTGTATATATACAACATAATATAATGTAGTATATATGTATATGTATATTGTATCGTATACACCTCTATGTCTACATATATAGGTTCATGTATATATATTGTCTATATCTTATCTATATATATAGATATATATATGTATATGTTTATATTCTATATGTATCATATATGTGTATATTAGTTAATAATTATACTATATATATATATATATATATATGTATAATATAATGTACTTATGTATCTATACGCATATTTTAACATCCCAAACACAGGTAGCACACAATATATAATTCCTTTCTTGTTCACATAATTCAGAGAATTCTAAGATTCTTGGTATATCTAATGACTTTATGCGCACAATAATTCCTGAAGATATCGTGATATTTTATTATATTTTTGAGTGCCACTATCCAGGTCCAGGCGTTTGGCGACCCATTTCATTGAAATCAGTCTTTGCATCACTTGAGGGCTGTTCGTTGACCTGCGGATCAGGCTCCAGTCTACGTTGATATTTGGCACTTTTGTATTATAGATCAGGAGAAATGCCAGAATTGGTTTCTCGTCGCCTTCCTGCGGGTACCGAAGAGTTCACCATCATCTCGTACCATCTGTTTCCTCTTGCAAGCTAACGCAGTCGCTGCCCTGGTGGTGTCCCGTAGTTCAGCGCTGCCTGTGCTGCCTCGACATCAAGTCTCCAGGCACCTGAGTTGAAGTCTTATCCATGTATAATACCGATGGACGTCCGGAACCTTAGGCACGCTTAGCTCTTGGCATTCTAAGTCTACCCAGACAAATTACCCGCGGTAGAGACGTGGCAAAGCCAGAACCTTTTGCGAGGCCAGGACAAGCGCAATCAGCCGGTGCGCTCTGCGTGAGGTTCCAGGGCCCGCGCGCGTAAAAAGCGGCCGAGCATAACCCCGAGACTGCATCTACTTGCGTCAACAGTCACAAGTTTATTCCCCTACTTTTCTCTGGCCTATTTGTAACAGTACATTATATCGATTTTCTTTGTTTTTGCACGGGCGCATTGCCCCCACCTCACGGCCAAGGAGAATGGAGTGTTTACTTTTTTAGTCTCTCTCTCTCTCCTACTCTCTCTCTCTTCTCTCTCTCGTATCTCTCCTCTCTCTCTTCTCTCTCTCTACTCTCCTCTCCGCTCTCTCTCTCATCTCTTTCTCTCTCCTCTCTCTCTCTCTCTCTCTACTCTCGCTTTCTCTCGTCTCTCTTCTCCTCCCATCCTCTCTCCTCTCTCTCTCTCGAATTCTCTATCTATCTATCTATCTATCTATCTATGTATCCCTTTCCCTCGTACTTCTCTCCCACCCCCCCTCTCTCCTATTCTATCTGCTTATTATTTCCCTTCGATTTTTCTCCTCCCCCCTCTCTCTATTTATATTTCTCTCCTTTTTCTGCTTTCAAAACAACCCCCCCCCCTTTCTCCTCCTCTCTCTTCTCGCCTACTTTCTTTCTCTTTCTCTCTCTTTTCTCTTCTGTCTAAATATGGAGTCAGTACTCATATCTCATTATTTATCTATCTAATCCTTACCCACCACCCATGTTATCCCCCACTCTCCTCCACTCTTCCCCGCCGCGGCCCCAGTCCATTCACTCCTGGAGAATGCGGTCAGAAACCTCGGCAAACACGCCGCCCACAAGTCTCCCTTCTCTCCCCCCCGCCCGTCACCTCGCACCAGTGTACCAGCCCGAAGCGGCTCGTGCGAAAGGAGTGGGCGACCCCACGCCCCCCCACCCTCCAACGGGCAGCCCTCCCCTCCCGGCCTCAGACTCGCACACGCTCGGCAAACACACAACTCGCCACGTGACTGCTTGTGCTCGGGCCCCGTCTTCGGTCGGGCCTGCTTCTCTGGCCCGCCGTTCGGGCCTCGGGCTTGCCTCTAAACTGACAGGCTGATTCACTCTAGATAGTTTTCTTTTAATGCAATAATCCTTTGTGGTGTGTGGTGTGTGTGTGTGTGTGTGTGGTGTGTGTGTGTGTGTGTGTGTGGGGGGGTGTGTGTGTTTGTGTTGTGTGTGGTGTGGTGTGTGTGTGTTTGTATATATATATATATGTATATATATATATTATATACTATAATATATATATATCTATATTAACCCACATATTTATATACACATATATGTATTATATATACATATATATATTTTATATATAATACACACATAATATAATACATATACATATATATATTATAATTATATAATATATATATATTAATATTATATCATATGTATGTTTGTGTGTGTTGTGTGTGTGTGTGTGGTGTGTGTGTGTGTTGTGTGTGTGTGTGTGTGTGTGTGTGTGGTGTGTGTCCTATATATCTAATATATATATATATATATATATATATATATTTACATACACACACATGCATACACATATTTGTATTTATATACATATATATATGTTATATATAATACACACAATTCTAGCCCAGTATATACATATACTAATATAAATGGTATGTAATGTATGGTATGTCTGTTGTGTGTGTTGTGTCTGTGTGCGTGTGTGTATACGTATATTACGTCTATATATACATATAGATACTTTAATATATAGACACTCATGATATATACATATATACAGTATCTATGCATTATTGTGGGGGCCCGCGGTGGCTGAATGGTTAGAGCGTCGGACTTCGGGAACTGTCACGACGGTAATCCTGAGTTCGGGGGTTCGAGTCACCGTCCGACGCGTTGTTTTCCTTGGGCTAGGAACTTCACCTCGTTGCCTACGCTAGCCACTGGTGTCAAGCACCGCAAGTCATTGCTGGTCCAAGGCCCGGAATAAATGGAGAGAGGTGATTACCTAACGGGTACCACCGCACTCTCCGTGGCAAGACTGGGGACCCTGCCACGTACTCACTCCAAGACAATCACACATTAAAACTTACAATTAAGTACATCTGTGACCACGGGGGCCGGGGGGGACTCAAGACTTAACCTACCATTTAAAAAAGAAGAAAGAAGAGTGCATATATGTATTAATTTATTTTTTTATATTATACATGTATATATATATATGTATACTATAATATATATATATAGTATATATATATCTATAATATATATATATATAGTAACCCGATATATACACCCATACATATATATACGTCTACTAGTTATAATATATATATTATATATTATATATATATATATATATATATATATCATACATGTACATGTATTATTATATATCATATACATGTACACACACAAGGCACATTATATGTATATTGTGAGCGCAGGCATAGCTCAGGACGTAGCCTCCCCAAATCTTTTCCCAACTTTGTCTTGCGGTTTTTTGTTTTCAATCTTGGCCACAATTTTGTTATTGATGCGTTCCGCCATCTGTCATTGGTCCTGGCTATTAGGCCTCTTTATGTTATCTATAGCCCAGTCTTGTTGCTTCTTTGTCCTATCTTTCATCCTGTCCTCCGGGATATATGAGCAGCCTATTGTCTTTTTGTTTTTCTTTGATGCCTACACAGTATATCTTTCAACTTTTGTCTGTTTCCCTGATCCACGTCGCCGGCATCACGCATCAAATAGTCTATTCCCACATCAACCTCTTCATCATCCCCCGCTAGCACTTATTTATTTTCCTCTCCAGTAATTCTGGTTGCAGTCTCATGTGTCTGACTTGAAGAAAGAAGCATTGGCTAAATACCTTTTCTTTTTAAAACAATAATGACAAGGATCATCGTAGTATGCTCCTGTGTCTGCCGAAGGACGCTCCAGCCTATACTGATTGCGTCGCTCATTTCCCTTCGC
>NC_051394.1:26079051-26081895 GCF_015228065.2 Penaeus monodon
TACATATACAATATACATATACATATATATATATATATATATATATATATATATATATATATGTATATATATACACATATGTATACATATATATACTATGCATATACATATGTATATATGTATACATATATGTACACACACACATTATTTAACATGATATATCTAATATAATGGTGTGTATATGTATATATATATGTATATGTATATATATATATATATATATATATATATATATATATATATATATAAACACACACACACACACACACACACACACACACACACACACACACACACAAACACACACACACACACACACACACACACACACACACACACACACACACACACACACACACGAGTGTGTGTGTGTGAGTATATATATTTATATATGTGTATATATATATATATATATATATATATATATATATATATATATATATAAATATACAAACACATACACACATATGCACATATATATATATATATATATATATATATACATATATATATATATATATATATATATATATATATATATATACATACACACACATACATACATACTCCATTTCCTACACACACACACAAACACATACACACACAAACACACACACAAACACAAACACAAACACTCACACAAACACACACACATATACATATACACAGTATATGTGTGTGTGTATATACATATATATATATATATATATATATATATATATATATATATATATATATATATATATATATGTATTATATATATATATATATATATATATATATATATATATATATATATATATATATATAGATAGATAGATATATGCATGTGTGTGTGTATGTTTGCTCGCCTGTGTTGGCCTTCGTCTGTATAAACACAAGCGGCACACATATCTACGGAATTTTCTCACCGCATTTCATTTCCAAACGTACGCACAGTTCTAAGCTTAGTAACACCAAGGCAGGATGTCATCAGAATTCCTCCTGCGTTCTGGACGATTTTACGGGGATAAACCCCATCACCTTGTCCTTATACGCTCCCCGCGCCCAACCGCTAGGGATTGATCACCTCAGAAACGGACAACCACCTCCTTCTGTCCCATCGTGGAGGGAGGAGGGAGACAACCTCCAAGAGAAAGGCCTGACATCCTCTCGCTACGTCTACGTACGACGGGAACAACAAAACTACGTGCCCCGGATGGTAATGGCACTTTCGCAGGGATTTCTCTCCAGAACAAAGACGACTATCAGCCCAAAAGCAAAAGATACGAGGAATACCTGGTTACCAGGTTTCCAAAGGAGGCCGCCACAGAGGAAGCACTGCATCTTTTGAGTGTTTTTAAAGCTCGGAGGATTTACACGGACGGACAGCCCTTAAATAGGATCATCACTGTATGGAACAGAGAACAGCCATACCATTTCTTTGGACGATACAAGTACATCTCCATTGGACCGTGGTCCTACAAGTGCCAGAGTTGTGGCCAAGTAGCTAAATATTGCAGGAAAGACACAGCTTGTGCTGTCTGTGCAGAAGCTCACCAGACAAAGAACTTACCTGCACGAAATAACGAGAAGGACAATGACAACGAAGACACCGCCACCATCGTGAAGAGGTGCATTAGGTGCAGAGCGCAAGGTGTGACGGCCTGGCACCGTAAATGCCCCCACAAACTGCCACGCGCACCCCTCCCCCCCTGCGCCGACCGTACCCATCGACCGCTGAGTGGCGATCCCAAGCCCAGCTACACCTCATCCAGTGCCGCAACTGCCGGGGGGATTCCCCATCTCAGGAAACAGTGCCACAGAAGTGACTAATGGTGAAAAACTGAAAAGCTTCATCAAACACCAATTTGACCACTCAGCTAATCATAGGGTGTGATGCGGGACAAGAAAACAATGTCTTTTCTTTCATGGAATATACGTGGTGTCAACCGTAGAATTAATGACTTGCTTTACTATATTCATAACAATAATGTTAACGTTATCTGTTTATAACAGCCTTTCACACCAGCCACTAAAATAAAAACCGCCCCTAGAATTAGAGGGTACCACTCCTACACGAAGACAGGAATGACAGGCCTATTGACTTCTGTCATTGACACCAAACCCCATAAGCTGGTGCAGAAGTCTGATGGCAATAATGTGCAATATCAGCAATTACATATTCAGCAGCCTCTGGGTTTTTCTCTCTGTACAATGTCTCGGACTGATTCACTGCCCAACTTTCAGAATCACAGCACAATATGTATGGGAGATTTTAATGCTAGACATTATACATTGGAGATACTCAGTGCCATGAAAATGGCGAAGTTCCGAAATTTTGTGAACAATAGATCTATGGCCATATATGATACAGTCAGGGAAACTCATTTGGCGGGGAGCAAGCTAGATTATGTAATAGGAAGGGATCTTGTGCATGGAAACGTCAGAAAAATGCAATAGAGCTAATCAGTGACCACTTTGCAATAGTAACGAGGTACCCTGTTGATAATAATAATCTGCAAAAACTAGGCTTAAAATTTTTATTTCTCCTTACCTTGAACACCACTTTAAATCACGTATTTATGACTGGTATAATGATTACACAAGTGTTGATAAATTCTCCATGGACGTGACGAAAGTGGTCACTATTACTACAACACCTGGGTCTGTCCAAAGAAAACCTTCAAGAGCAACAACTCACAACGCTCCAAACAACCTACGTGGGTCGGTGACCCTACATTATTAAGGGAACAAAAGCGAGTTCAGGAGATTTTTCATATCTACAGGCAGGACAATACCCGTAACAACTTTATTCAGTTTCTTAACGCAAACAAAAATCTACGGGAATTAAAAACCCATTTC
>NC_051394.1:26081995-26101899 GCF_015228065.2 Penaeus monodon
AATAGATATAAAAAAAAAAATATAATAAAAAAAAAAAAAAAAAAAAAAAGGGGGAAAAAAAAAACAAAAAGAAATTTTATGGATATAGATATTAAAATAAATTATATATTTTTTGAAATATATATAGTTTTTGAAATATAAAAAAGATAAAAAAAAAAAAAAAAAAAAAAAAAAAAAAAAAAAAAAAAAAAAAAAAAAAAGTATAAAATAATATATAATATAAATATATTATTTTGAAAATTATGATAATATTAAAATATTATAAGAAATATAAAAAAAGGGATAAATAAATATGAAATATATAAAATAATATATAGAAAAGAGTAAAGATAAAATAATATATAAAATAATAGAAATATATATTAATATAGTAATTATAAATTTTATATAATATATATTTATAATAAAGATATAAATAATATATATATATAATATATATATATATTATATAGTAAAATATGAGATATATTATAGATAATATTAATATAAATTATATATATATATATTTATAATATATATATCTATGTATATATTATTATATATAATATATATATTTTATAAAATATATATAAAAATATAGTATATTTATTAAGATATATAATGATATTTTATAATATATATATATATATATAAATTATATATATATATAACTATATAAATAAAATATATATATATATAATTATATATAATAATATAAAATAATTTATGATATAATAATATTTTTATATATATTATATAAAAATATATATATATATATTTTTATATTATATGGATAAATAGTAATATTTTAATATATATATATATAATTATATATATAAAATTACATAAAATAAATAATGTATATATATATAATATTTTTTAATATAACTAAAATATATATATATTATAAAAAATATAATTTATATTTTATATATATAAATATATAATAATATATATAATAATATATATAATTATATAATTATATTATATATATATATATATTATAATATATAATATATAATTATATATATATATTATTTTAATAAATATATATATATAATATTAATATTAATTATATAATATATATATAGTAAAATATGTATATATATATATATATATATATTATATATTATTTTATATATATATATATATTATATAGTATATATTTAAATATATAAAATTATATTATTATAATTATATATATAATTAATATATATATATATATATTTATATATTATATATAAATTATATATTATTTATATATTATATTATAATAATATATTATTATTTTATATATATTTATTATTATATTATATATTATATTAAAATATATATTATATAATTATATTAATATATATATAATATTTATTTTATATTATTTTTATATATATTATATATATATAATATATATCTTTTATATAATATATATATATATATATTATATAATATATTTTATATATATATATATTATATATCTTTACCGTAATGACCAACATCATAACATAAAGTTTACCTGTAAAATTGAAAAAGATTACCAAAGAAAACGTCCGCCTCAGAGACACCTACTCTTACTGGCTTGGGGATGCAGTATTTGAGCTACGCACCAGAGAAGTACAAGACTAATATCCTATCCACCTCAATCAATAGAGCATATAACATTTGCTCTACCTGGTCCCTTTTTTATATGGAATTGACGTTCTTATTAAGTTATTTGGAAACAAATGAATACCCAGGCAATATATGTTTCAGAAAGCCCTGAGATTATTCTTAAATAACAAGTTTTACCTGCCTTTTAAACAAATACATCAAATTACCGTATCTCCGGATTGAGTTATTGCGTTCGAAAATAATTACGCAAGTTACTCAATTATTCATTCTCCCAAGGAAAATTTAATATAGTTTTACGAATAATCATACTATCAGCACTTTTCTGTAGAAGAGAGAGTCTTTTGCTTCAGACTTGTGTTCAAACACTGTATATATGTTTAATCGTCCTAGCTGCAATGCTAGGTATACTGGATCAACGACACGTTGGTTCAAGCACAGACTTCTTGAACATATGGGGAAGTCCATAAGACCAGGCCTACCTCTGAGCAAATCGGTGTTCCCTGCAATTTTCACAAACGGAAAACCACCCCTACACTCACAACGATGTCAGAATTCTGTCCACATCTTCCAACAAACTCGACTACCTAGTCTCTGAATCTTTGCTTATCCCTAAGATGAAGCTAGACAATCACACAACAGCCACACGGATATTTACGGTGTAGCCCTGGTACCGTAACTACCTGTTTAGTTTTTATGGTGTGTTTGTACATACTTCCCCAGTTGTTTCGCTTTTTTTGTCATTTCATTTTTTTTTGCCTGGTTCTAATGTATTTATTTTGTTTGTTCTTTGTAGCACTGAAGATGATAACGGTCGTGTTTAAAACGTATTCTAAATAAAGATGTTCGTCACAGCCTTGGTTATCATTTTCCCACGTGGCAAGTCTATAGCATATATATATATATATATATATATATATATATATATATATATATATATATATATATATATATATATATATATACATAGTATATGTATATATCTGTCTGTCAATTCATCAAGTTATCTATATTTGTCTATTTATCTACCCATCAATTTGTATTGTTCTCTATTTATCCAACTATTTGTCTATCTATCTATCTTTCTGTCTTTCTGTCAATCTGTCTATATCTATATTTCACCCACCCACACACACACTCTCTCTTCCCCCCTCCCCCCCCCCAACGTCTCTCTCTCTCTCTCTCTCTCTCTCTCTCTCTCTCTCTCTCTCTCTCTCTCTCTCTCTCTCTCTCTCTTCCTCTTCCTCTCCCTCTCCTTTTCCCTCTCCCTCTCCCTCTCTCTCTCCCTCTCTCGCCCTCTCTCTCCCTCCCTCCCCCTCCCTCCCTCCCTCCCTCCCTCCCTCCCTCCCTCTCTCCCCCCTTCCTTCCTTATTTCTAATTCTCTCTATCCCTCTTCTTTCTTTTACATTTGATCCTGTTCTCTTTTTCGTTTCTGTTTCTGTTTTTTTTTTTTTTCGTTGTTGTGTCGACGTCAGTCGTGGTTTACAATACTTATAGTTCCAAATGTTATCTATATATAGATAGATAACATTTGGAGCACTTATATATATATATATATATATATATATATATATATATATATATATATATATATATATATATGGATGCAAAAGCGTCGTGCCAGCATCAAATACATTCTGCTTTTCCTGAAATCTCATGTGGGCTCTCATTAATAAAATGAAAATGCGTCAGGAGTTCATGGCTTCTATATCAGGAATAATATTCATCTTGAAATGTAAAAACTCTAAAATGAAGATATCGCTAAAATCTTTTTAAAAACCAGGCTGCACCTGTTATTGAATGCAATCACACAAATCTGTAGCTTCTGAGACTGTTCAAAGTACACCTGCAGTTTCTGAGTTCGCTTCACGTCAGGGCTGCCGATCGCTCGATATCACGCTATGCGAAGCAATTGTTTTCACAGAGATGAAGGCATAATGTGTACGTGCTGTGAGTATGGGTGCATGCGCGTGTGCGTCTGTGCATGCGTTGGCCCTCACTTTTATTTCGAAAAGTTGAATTTGCTTTGTTATATAAAGAATTTGTTACCTAAAGCATGACGCTGACACAAAGATTTTACCAGTGAAATGCGTGAGCGACTGATCCATTGTGTACTTGACATGCACTGCCCTTGACATAACCCCCACCTTCCCCCGCCGCCACACGGCAAGGTCTGAAATGGAGAATTTCATCTCGATTTTATTTGTGCTAATACGATGATGATGATGATGATGGCAATGGCAATGGTAGTGGTAATTACACATATTATAACAAAAAGCAGTACTATTAGTAATCGCAGCCATTATAAAGATTGTAATGATATTAGTGGCAGAAATATATATTATAAAATGTTAATGATTACAACAGTGATAATAGTGAAATTTTACTACTAATAAAATTATGTTAGTTATAACAGCAAACTATAATGACAAAAATAGCAGATATGGTACCGATAGTAGTTAAATAACTGTTAAAAATGTGTTAACATTAGATTATGGATTTTAATTAAGAAAATAAAGAGTGAATGATATGGTAACAATGGCTGTAATGAATTATCATAATGTTAAAAACGGCATGATAATATTTATCGTTTTTGCTATTATATTTTTATTTTAATAGTGATGATATGAAAATGATAAAAATCATAATAGTGAGTATTTATTAATAATATATTAAAGGAATAAGAAACATAATTGTGAAAACTATAGCATATGCATGACAATAATACCAATGCTAATAACGAGAGAACAATATTAGCGATTAGGTTAGATGTCGTATTTGTATATAAATGATAACAACAGTAGTAATGATGGTGAGAATTATGGACAGACGCGGATTGCTCGCGAAAATCTTTTTATATAAACAGGTGAAAGACTACTTAGTAAGTTTAATGCTTATGTGTATGGGGGGGGGGGGTCGTGGCGCACGCCCGAAAAGTCTGTGACGATAGCGTTCGATGCCACTGCTGATCTGCGCGTGCGCGTAGGGTAAATGTCAGTGAGTGTTTGCATGTATGATGAATGCGATTGTGTGTGTGCGTTTTTATTTTTTTTCATGTGTGGATGCGTGCATGTGCGGGCGTGCGATCGTGCTCGCGATCGTGCTTGCGTTCGTTCGTGCTTGCGTGAGCGAGTGAAGGTTGCAGGGAACATTCCGTCCACGGCGAGGCACTTGCATTGAGCATCGTGTTTGTGGGGGCCAGAGGAGGGAAAGGGGGGGGCCGACACAAGTGTCAGGCTGTTTGCAGCTGACAAGGCCAACGCCGACGCTTATGACAACCTTGAATTCGGGTTATGGCCCTCCTGATCGCACCGGGATCTGCGCCTCTTTCCTCATGTGCCTTTTGTGTTTTGCTCGTCGAAGTACTGGCCACATGTCATACACAATTTTTCTTCCTCATTCTTTCTCTCTCTATCTTCCTTTAAATGGCACCAAAAGGTTATTAAAAGAGGGGGGATATCGTCTCTAAGTCCGGCTTCATTAAGGTCCATCGCGCTTGTGCTTCGGGAGTAACTTGTATCATTATTGCTCCAGAGATGCTTCTGCAGATCACGTCCTTTGTCTTGGCCTAACCCTTCGGCGAGCAGGAGGCGGTGGCAGCGGGGCGGGAGGCGGGGCATTCTGGCCCTTGGGCAATGCGGCCGTAATAACCAATTTCGACTGCGGGCTCGCGTCCTCTTCGGTCACTGTGATTTGATTCGAAAGTCGTGACTTTGTCCTGCCCCGCGCGTGGCGGGTCGCACCGCGTCGTCGCCCGCCAGGAAATCTGTCAAATTTGCCCTCCGTGTCTTTGCGTTGTGATTTGTTTTGTTCCTGTTTTCCTTGTGTTCTTCAACTGCTCGGAAGTAATCGCGCCAGATCTCGAAGGGGCCGCCCAGGTGATACACAAACGCTTTCTTTATGTAAAGCAAACATCACCCAATGGCAAAGGGCGCTTCACCCGCTCCGATGAAACCGCGGTGAGCGCCTCGGACGCGCGGCGCTGCGGCACGTCAAGGTGCGCCGGGATCGGCTTTGGGGACAGGCCGCATTATAGAGGGATTGGCCAGTCCAGGGGCTGGCTTAGCCTAATTAAAAAGATGAATGAGAAAAGAAAAAATATACATATGCATATACATACACACACATGTGTGTATGTGTGTGTAAGTGTAAACACACAAACACACACACACACACACACACACACACACACACACACACACACACACACACACACACACACACACACACACACACACACACACACACACACACACACACACATACACATACAAATACACACATTATTTACATTGTAAAGAAATTCTCTACATAGAAAAAGACTAGATAAAATCGGGGGCTCGGGGCAGTGGGATTCAACCTTCATTCTGCTGTTTAGACAGAATGAGGAACCAAAGGCAAGAACCAGTTCCTAGATTTCCGCTGCGGTCGAGGCCGCCAGATGATGAAAGGCTCTGATTTATAGTAGTGTGTTGCTGAAAGTATAGATAATCTTTTTTTTTTTTTGTCTAGACAGATAATGCTACCAAAAATGTATATATACATGAATATAATCCGATTTAAACGGAGAAAGAGAAGAAGAAACTATTTGAATAAAATTAGGTTGAAATAGGTATACAAAAAGCATGCTAAAAGTCCCACAAGCAAAATCAGCGCACTGCATAAATTCCGCTCTCTCTTACGCAGTCCCTCCTCAAAAAGCTGTAACAGAAAATGGATGATTTTTAAAACCTAGATTTTTCATTTTTTCCTTTCATGTGCGACGCAGACAGTGACATTCTTTTACTTGTGGTATTTTGTGAAGCACTAGTGCAAACCCACATATGATTTCGAAATTAATGTATGACACTCTGACGTGTATATGTGTGTATATATGTATGTATGTATATATATATATATATATATATATATATATATATATATATATATATATATAATATGTAGTATAAAACACACATATAAAAAACACACACACACACACACACACACACACAACACACACACACACACACACACACACACACCACACAACACACACACACACACACACACACACAACACACACACACACACACACACACCACACATACATCTAGCACACATCACATATGCACACCCACATATGCACACACACACATGACAACATATGCACACCACGCATGTATTCTAGCAACTGCGCGCTGTAATTATGTGTACTGGTTTGTCCGGACCATGTGCGTTGCACACCTCTCGTGTTCGAGCGAAACAGCGTGACCAGAACCCACATATCAGCTAACATTGTCAAGATATACCTTAAGAAGTACTGTACCTTAAAGTGCACATGCACCCGTACGTGTGTGTTTTAACATTTGTGTGGTTTTATGTCGTTTGTTCGTGCACCCGTCGTATTTGGCAGAGATTCTCAGCTGGCAAATATGAGGCTGTATGCACCAACAAGGCCGCACACGTGAGCCCGCAAAATCACACCCTGTACACACTAGTCCCCAATTGTGCATGTAACTACTTGCGCACACATTTGCACACATAATTATAAACACATACAAATGCAGACTCAGATGTACACAGAAAACACGTACACACATCATAATGTAAAGCACACTCACTCGGAAGATAGAGAAGACTACATATACTAAATGATATTCGAATCACACATACTTCATCGCACCCCCTCCCTCGGCCCTCTCACGCCTAACACACGTGGCCGCACGTGCCTCTCCTCTTGCTCCCTTTGCCGGCTATCACGTGCAGGAGCCTTGGCGGGGAAGGGGGGGGGGACGGCTCTCACGCGCTCGGGGCATGACTAACCTCTAGGTGGGGGGAGATCACCTGGGAGAGAGAGGGGGGAAGAAAGGAAGGAGAGAAGATGAGCAGGGCAAGAGAAGAACGGAGGCTACGATCGCCGTGCAAACTTCATTCCTACTTCTACGGAATGGTAGGGGGGAGGGAGGGGCCCGTTGGTGGTCGAGGCGCCTTGGGATGCGAATGCGTGAGGGCAAGAAAGAGAGCGACAGAGCGAGAGTGAGTGAGAGAGAGAGAGAAGAGAGAGAGAGAGGAGAGAGAGAGAGAGAGAGGGAGAGGGAGAGAGAAGAGAAGAGAGGGGAAGAAGAGAGAGAGAAGAGGAAAAAAAAAGATGGTGGTCAAGGCGATATGAGTGCGTGAGGACTGTCGCGGCTCGCTTAGTGCTTGCTTAATTATTCCTTCTACTTCTCCAGAGAGAAGAGAGGAAGAGAAAGAGAGAGCGAGAGAAAGAAAGAGCGAGAAGAGAGAGAGCGAGAAGAGAGAGAGCGAGCGAGAGAGAGAGAGAGCGAGCGAGAGAGAGAGCGAGCAAGAGAGAGAGAGAGAGAGGGAGGGAGGGAGAGAGAGAGGAGAGAGAGAGAGAGAGAGGGAAAGAGAGTGAGAAAGAAAGAGAGAGAGAGAGAGTCAGGAGGGGAGGAGAGATCGGAGAGAGAGAGAGAGAGGAGGGAGTGAGGGGTGAGAGAGCGAGAGGAAGGGAGAAGAGAGGAGAGAGAGAGAGAGAGATGCGGTGCATGCATGAAATGCGTGCGTAACTGCGCACTGCACACGAGGAATTGCGTTCCTCTCGTGCAGCCTTGTTCCGAGTTCCAGCGAGCGGGCGCGGAGCTCGGGCCCGCCTAGGCCAAGGCATGTTTCCTCGTGTTTGCTGTTTTTCTCCGGCCCTTTTGAGGGAGTAATGCGGCCGAGGGAAGGTGTCGCTATAACTGGAATTACACGTTTATGAGAAGTTACAAGTAGTCACGTGGAAGGAAGATGCTTTTATCCATATATGATTTTCTCATGTCTGAAAGGCTGCTGACTGTATCTGATACTCGAAAGGAAGAGTTCTGGGAACAAATTGCGGCTTTCTATTCATGATTCCAGCCTGTGAGAACGAGTTTCTTAAATGTAAGCCTGAAAGTGAATTTATCCCTCTATTGTTGCTTTCCACAACCTCTTCTCACGCTGGAGAGCCACGGGCGACAGACGGGCTGGAGCAGCCATGAATGTGTGGCCCTCAGTGGTCGCATCACGTTTACTGGATGCACGTCTCTCCCTTCACGCCCCTTCTGCTCCTTCTTCCCCTTTCCTTCATCACCACCTTTTTACACACCTCTGATATTTCTTCTGTTTGTTTTTGTCCCCATAAACCCCCATTGCCTCTTCATTTAACCTTTGCGGTCTGTTTCTGACTTCCTGCTCTTTAAATCAGCACTTCAGTGGACATGAAAAAAATGTTGCTCTGGGTATTCTCTCCACCTGATATTAAAACCACATATCAAATCGTTTGAGAAAGAAGCGTTCAGACTTGAGCGCCTGATCTGATGATGTGCCTCGAAAGGTTTGAATGAAATGCATATCATCGCCCTACGTGTCATTTGGCATTTTGGCGATTATCATTTTAATGAAAAATTAGAGGAGTCTGGCGGCCTCCTCCGCAGAAGGAGTTACCGAGAAATTCTGCCCCTCTCCCCTCCCTCCCTCGGCCGCCTTTGCCACCTTTGACTCATTACCGCATCTTCCGAATCGAAAGTTTCTAGAAGGAAAAGCTGGCGGGGACGTTCTGTCATTCTGTACGTAAGTACTCAGACAGATATTCAATTCAATATTATGAATAGATATCAAAAACTGGTCAACACAATGTATGACTAAAAGGGAAAGTTGAACTAGTGCAGTTTTGCCGCTGGCCCAGGGAGCAGCGCGAGGGGAGGGAACGCGGAGGCGCGACACGGCGTCCAGCGTCGAGTGGCAGCGATCGTGACGTCACGGAGCGGCCCGGGTCACGTGTCGCCGTCATTTCCTTATATATCACGCGGCGGAGCGCGGTGTAGCCAGACAAGAAGAAGGTAGTTAAGCCTGAAAATGATATCACGACGACTGCGACAAATAGCAATAGAAAGGAGAGGAAGGGAAATAGACGAAAGGGGAAACACGTTGACGTAAGAATAGGCGAGCGAAGGGGATGATGAGATAATGCGGAGTGTGAACCTGTACGCCATGGTCGCCCTGCCGATATGTTTTTGTCACGGGGTCACGCCGCGTGCGAGGCCATGACAAACAAGTTATCAGTTATTTTATCACAATTTGCTTCAGTTGTGAGAATATATTATACAGATACCAAGACACGCGGCGAATGGACAAAGGGAACAGTGGACCGAAATATGACAGACAATTTCAAGAAAAAAAGCTCAGGAGCAGATATCGATACACGGACAGCAAGGCGATAACATAGACCCCAGCCGGGATCCAAAGTAAGTAATAGCTGACGTGCCTCATAACCGAAAACAGAATGGCGATAAATAAAAGATGAAAGTCGAGAGAGACAATAGCTCCTCTTGCCAGGCCAATCAATCGCCATCTTAGCTTCCGTAGCTCTCGATGAAACAAAAGTCTTATCCCGCATCTAGGCCTTGGTAGCACGCATTCCTGGTGCGCTCCCCTCCAACTAACTGGCTGCCATGCTTTAATTCTGACTCCGTCTCTGAGTCTCCTTTTCTCACGTGACGACTTGGGAGCCTGGGCATGTCCCAACAATGCTCTCTCCATCTCATTCTGTCTTCCTTCGCCCTCCCTTTTTCACGCAGTTACTGTCTGTCTACCTGGTTCTCTTTCTCTCTGTCTGTCTCTGCTCTCTCTCTCCCTCCCTCCCCCCCCCCCTCTCTCTCTCTCTCTCTCTCTCTCTGGTAAGAGAATCGTATAGCAAATAATTCTGATCAGTTACACTTTAGTGCAAATGATCTGTGTCCTTAATATCTTTGGAATAATTTCATTTTTGGTCATCTGACACACAGTTTATCTTTATCCCGAAATCCTTAAAGGTTTTAACAGTCTAAAACAAAATGCTAGGATGCGACTGTCCGGCCTTACATCTCACAAGTTTCCAGTAGTATTTATATCTTAATTGAAGCCTCATCATAACTAAGCTCTCTAGAGAAGATGTTCTCCCGCGGGTGCCTGATGTTCGTTCGGTTACCGGCGGGAAGTGCCTGAGGCTCTTGCTGCCCCTGCTGAGTATCGCGGGGACGGAGATGAAATCTTTCCTACGTCTCTTGAGTCTCATTTTTCTTTCCCGTGTTTCATACTTGGAACACATTAGGCCTCTACTTACAGCGAGAGAGAGAGAGAGAGAGAGAGAGAGAGAGAGAGAGAGAGAGAGAAGAGAGAGAGAGAAGAGGGAGGAGAGGGAGAGAGGGGGAGGCAGAAGGAGGGGGGGGTCAACAGGTACGGGGGCTTCCACGGAGGCGAGGGAACCCACGTAAGAGGTCGTCCGAGTCAAAGGTGAAAGGGTATGACACGTGCAAGAGGGATGTTCCTTGGAGTATAAACGTGACATAAAATTAATCATGCATCCACATCCCGTTATATTATTGTTATCCAGCACATGACTGTGATATGGCCGTTCGGCTCAGAAGAAAATTACCGTTTGGCGATTAATCAACTTTTGCATTACGGATCTCGAAGACTGGTGTGGAACGGTAAAGATGTTTTCATTATCTGTTTTCCTAAAGTATCTAAAAGCACACAAACCAGGCCCAGTTGGCTCTCCTCCCAAATGGTGTATGGGCGGACAGGCGGCGGGCGAAGGGGACTCCACAATTACGGTAGACGGGCCGCGCCACGTGACTCCTCACGTGAGCCCATTGACCCCACGCGGAATGTAAGAGCGCTTTGTTGGTGCTTGGGGGTGTGCATTTCGCAGACTAATGTTAATACTTACAGGTGTAGAGCCAAATGCAAAGATGTTTGGTGCTTAGTAGCATCATGTGCATGGAAACCCACGTGCGGCGGCCAGGTCACGTGTGCCGCACCCAACCTCACGCTGCTTTGCCATATTTCGGCTACGTTGCCAAATCGTAACCCATATAACAAAAATGGAAAGTGACAGCTTTAATGATTAATCTAATATGAAGTTCATTATTGATATAGTTACTTGATATTGATATATTAAGATGCAAAGGTTGTTTAAGCTGCGTAAAAATATACACATTTCTTAGGTTCGAACTGCAACCATAGCGACCTCCGGCAACTTTCCGAGGACGCAGATACCAGGTGATTTGGCAAGTTCAGGATACTAGAGTTTATCCTCTATTTTATTTTATTATGATTTATCCACCGCCTTTATGTGATCGCGATCCAAGTGGCAACGAAGACGAAAGGGAACGGCAGCATCTGCAAGTGCGTTGTTTTCGTCCCGAGTTTTACCAGAGGGAAAGTGTAGGTTTTGGTCGGGCGGACTGGGAGTGTGGACCTGCACGTGACCAAGTCCCACACGCACACACGTACACACATACACAAACGCACACTCTGGGTCTCTACACATACAGACACGCGCGCACGCCCATTGCTGCTTCAGTCGCTTTCCACACGGCTTCGTGGAAACATGGAGAGACTTTACCTCTTACAGTGTTAACCTACTGTGGTTTCAAGAGTAAGAGTAAGTGAATCCTCACAAGAAAAAAAGTATTTAGCGACAGTGAAATGCGTTAATATCTTGGGCTTAGTGTTTACTTTGGATAAGCAACCAGTGTATGTAAACTTTAAAGCATTCAGTTTTATTACTGCTTTTCCAGAGAAAAGTGAATGGAAAGGATTAATAGTAAAATTAGGGAATTTCATGATCGGACCAACAAAATACATACAACTACCTCTGGTTTGAAAAGGATCTAACGAAACTATTCCAGTTTGAAAACGTGATCAACGGAGTAAGTATCTAACAATTGCAGTATACTGAAAGAAAAATAATAAGCCACACAATTTGGGCATATCAGTCTCGTGTTGGTGAATTGCATATAGAAGCGACTTGCGCGACTAAAAACAGCCACCGCCAGCGTGTGCCAAGGAACCAAACCTCGGCCTCGATGTCCTTGTGACGTGCTCTGTTTGCGAAGTGCACTGGTCTACTTTCAGAAGAAAAAAACAAGTAATAAAAAATAAAGATCGTGGATGCTGTGGAAAGTGTGATTAGGTAGGAGTGATTACCGATCTGAGACCGCTGCCTATTTGAGGCATGGTAGTGTAGTCGCCGCAGTGGTGTTTGGATGTTTCCGTGTGACGGCTTGACCTCCAGTGGCGGGCAGCGGTTATCGCTCCCTCCCCGGGGCGAGTCTCGGCGCCTTCACTCCCCCCAAGCACTTCGCCCATCATCAACTATCTCCTCTTTGGGATCAAGGCTAAACGATCGTCGAACTGAGGACAGCGGCCGCCACCCTCTCTCGCGCCCCCCCCCCTGTGAGGGCGGGGGCGGTAAGAGGAACCTTCCCCCCCACAGCCTTCTCTTCTCTTGGGCGACGAAACCCCAGGTGCAGACCCATGACAGCTTCCGCTCTCGGTGGGCCTCCGCCTACGCCCCAGCACCAGCAGAACATCCACCCCCACCCCCCAAAAATTATCCAAAAAGAAAAGCACGCCCATCCAACAAAAACAGCAAACACAGAATCAACAACGCACCAACAGCACAGCAGCGCAGCACACACCCACAGCACGCAGCGCAGAAACAACAACACCAACACAACACAAAAACCCACAAAAACAACAACAACAACAACAAAAACAGCAAAAACAACAGCCAAAACAACAGCAACAAAAAACCCACAACAACAAAAACAAAAACAACAAACAACAACAACAACAACAAAAACAACAACAACAACATCACAGCAGCGCAATTCCCAAAATGACGGGGGCCTTCGACGAGTGCCACCCACCCCCTCGCCATCCCCCATCGGGGGGCCGGGCCAAAGAGGCCCCCCTCCCCCAATAACCTCCACCCCTAATGTGTTTGGGCCCCCACTTTTTATTCGAAAAAACCTCCTTAGATTTTAAAAAGTAATTTAACCATTAGTATAGACTGATATTTTGTCTACAGTTAGATACTACATTGATGATGTTACTGTAGAGGATCATCACCTGATATGCGAAAAACTTCAGGGGGCATTCCAGAAAATTAACTTATGTATATATAAGTTATAGATACATATACATTATTCGTACATTGAAACCATTGCTGTACCCTTCCCCCAAAAAGGGCTCAACCCCGCTAGATAAAAAAAAGAAAAGCTAAAGATGTTAATTAATCGTTATTTTTTTGTCCAGCAAAGCTCAGAGGAAGATTACTCGGTGGCCACTGGTTTTTCAGTACCGAGCTTTTTTTTAATCTATGATAGGCGATAGATAATTTTTTAAAGCAAAAGCCTTTACAGGGGAAAATTTGTTACTAATGTCCCAAAAATTTGTACATAACTTTTATTTTGGCATTGTCTAGTGATTTTTGTGTGTTGACTGCACAAATGGTTGAGCATACTTGTATCCTTCGCTCTATCCAGTGGGCCCTTTTAAAAATTGGAAGTTAAATGCAGCTGTACTGAAACACGTGACAGTTTTTAAATGGTTGGGAGTACAAGGGGTTTTAAACACACCTGCCCCACGTACCTTTATCACAGACGGTCAAAGAAGTTCCAAACAAAACTGCGACGTTACTAAAGGAACGCTTGAGCACTCCTTAGTGTTATAGTATAGTCATTCATTTAGTGATAGTGCAAGTAATGAAAATGCTACATTTGATTAAGTGTCACTTTACATTTACATTTACTTTTAGATATGGAATTTTTTGAGTTAATGCCATTTTGGATGTGTTCGATGCCGAAAATCCATATTAAATTTGTTTTCTTTTTCCCCATAGATGGGTAAAAAGAGCCTATGCAGCAGTATATATATATATGTATATATATATATGTATATATATATATTTATTTATTTATATATTCTTTTTTTATTATGTTTATTTTTCTGTATGTTTTTCTATATCTATATCTATTTATATATGTATATATAATATTTATATAAGTGTGTGCCTATGTTAGTTATTTGAAAAAATTATATATTTTGCCGGTGTTTTATATAAATAATAGGGATTTTAAATTATTCATATCCCCCAACCCAAAAACCCCACACACAACGACGTACCACGCGCGCACGCACGTACCACCACGCACGCCGCCGCCGCACCACCACGCACGCACAACACACCCCCACACACCAAAAACACCAACACACACACACACACCACCACACACACACACACAACACAAAACCCCAAACCCCACACACAAAAACACACACACACACACACACACACACACACCACACACACAACACACACACGCACGCACACGCACGCACACACGCAACACTCCACACCACACCAAACACACAACCCCCAAAAAAAACCAACAAAAACACACAACACACAACACACCCCCACACAAACCACACACAACACAACACACAAAACAAACCCAACACACAACACACCACACACACAACACCCCCAAAAACACAACACACAACACACACACCACACACACACAACAACAAACACAACACACACATACACACAAACCCCAAAACCCAAAAACAGACACACACACACACACACACACACCACACACCCCATCCCACACATACACACATACACACCAACACAAAACCCCACACCCCAACACCCACCACCCAACACACCACAACAGACACACACACACAACACAACACACAAAGTTTTATATTAAACTTGGTATACACTTATATGTGCATGTGTGTGTGTATGTTATGTTATGTTTTACGTTATGTTATGTTATGCACACGCACACGCACACGCACACCCACGCCCCCACCACCGCGCGCGCACCCCAACACACACCACACCCACACACACCACCACACACACACACACACACACACACACACACACACACACACCTATATCTTTTTATATATATACATGCATACCGTTATTGATGGATTTAATATATAATATATATATATATAATATATTTTAATATATATTTTAAATATATTATTTTCTTCTTCTTTTAACGTAGGTTCATTCTGATCCCCGTGGTCACAGCTATCTTTAATTGTAGTTTTCAATTTGATGCCTTGGAGGAGTACGGGGGTGGGGGCCCCCTTTTTCCCTTTTCCACGGAAGGCCGGTGTATTTTTTTAGGTAATCATTCTCTCTATTTACCCGGGGTTTGGGGACCGCATTGACTTGGGCGGGCTTGGACCCAGGGGCTAGGTAGGGCAATCAGGTAAAAGTTCCTTGCCCAAGGGAAAACGCGACGGGGGAGACTGGAACCCTCAAATTTCAGATTGCCGTCGTGACATTTTTAGTCCGACGTCTAACCATTGGGCCACCGGGGGCCTTGACGAACATGGTTTCCCATGCTTTTCTTGGCAATTTAGAGCGGTGGTTTCCCCATTGCCTTCCGCCCGGTGTTTTTACGGTCACCATCTCTATTTACCCCCGGCACTGACTTGACTGGTTTGGGCCACCCTGGCTAGCTGGGCAATCGGGGTGAAGTTCCTTGCCCAAGGGAAAACCGGGGGGTGGTTTTACCGAACCCTCGAACTCGATTGCCGTCGTGACGTCTGAGTCCGACGCTCTAAACCATTCGGCCACCGGGGCCCCATATATATACATATATATATATTTTATTAAAATATTATTATAATTATATATATAATATATTATTATATATAATTCATATACTTGCTATATCCTAAATCAATGTGAAATAAAAAACCCCAAAATGAGTTGTGGGAAAAGGAAAAAAACTTTTGCTGAGCACTGCTTAAAAAAATATCCCCAAAAAGAAAAAACAAATTCCCCTGGTATCTAAAAAACACAAAGGAAATTGAAACAAAAAAAGGCCTAAAAAAAAAGGTATCAATAATCCAGTTAAAAAAGAAATTTACAAAAAAAAAATCAAAAATTCAAAGATTATTGCGAAAAGATAAGGAAAAATATTTAAATGAACATTCCCAAAAATTAAAAACTGTTCTATAAATAAGACACCTAAAAAACTCTCCAAAGGAGTACGAAACATCAAAACAAAATTTAAACCCTACAATGGAAAATATCAAAACTGAAATGGACTTTTTTTATTGATGGAAAAAAATAAAAATAGAGGGAAAAATATTGTTCCAACTTATACAAAAAAAAATAAAAATCAACAACAACTTAATTAGACTCAATGACACGAGGATAAAACCACCCCCCTGCTGGGACGAAGTTAAAAAACCCCCTAAAAAAAAAAGATACAAAGCCCCGGAATGATGAAAAAAGCAAAAAACAAATTAAGAATGCGGGGCAAAAGTGTTGATATTCTTCTCAAACTCTGTACAAAAATATGAATGAAAAAAAAGGGCCAAAACTGGGTAAATATCTTTTTACCCCCAACCTAAAAAGGTGACACACTCCAATGCACAAAAAAGGGAAAATTTCCCTTTATAGTCAAGCAAAAAAATTTTGTTAAAATTATTGCTGAAAAATGAAGTTGAATTTAAAAAGGGAGGAATTCAAAAGAAAAACGGTTTTGCCCTGAAAGGTACCAGAAAAAAGATTCTAAATTTAAAATTGATCATAGAGAAAAACAAAAATCAAAAAACCCATACCTCTGTTTCATCGATTATGTGAAAGTTTTTGTACTGTTATCACATTCCTCTGGAAAAACATGCGATAGATTTCCAAAACCTCATCCATTAAAAAAGCCTTGTATGACCAACAAAAAGCAGCTTAAAAACCACTTTGGTTAAAAAAAAAGGTTCGAATCAAACAAGAGTACGACAGGGTTGCATTCTGTCTCCCACCTCTTTTAAAATATTTCTGAAAAAATTATGAGAGGGCCTTTGAAAATTTTGAAGGAAATTTGGATGTTTGGAGGTAAAAATATCAAAACTGAGGTAACCCCATATATGTTTTGATTGCCAGCGTATCACAACTACAAAAAACACTAGTTTAAAATTAAAAAAGCAAGCGAAAAGGCTGGCTTGTTTCTTAAGCCAAAAAACTAAATCTGAAAATTCAAAAATCCGGCAATGAACAATGATAACATGTTACAATCATGGAAGATTGTGGAAAATGTAAGATTTCACTTTCTTGGGGCTGTTTTAACTAATACATTGATGATTACCGAGAAAAAAAAAGAATTCCATTTCCAAAGCGCCACAAATTTCTCTCAAAAAACATCTGGAAAAACCGAACTTACCTTCGGACAAAGCTGGGTTTTTTTAAATCATTATTTTTTCCCCAAATTTCATCATATGGTTCTGAAGTTTGGGTGTTGAAGTGATAGCAAGAAAAAAATCAAAAGTTTTTTAAAATTTGGGGTTACAGACGGTACTGCGTATTAGCTGGGGGGAAGAAGACGAATGATAATGCTGGAAAAAATAAATTGTAAAAACCGCTGTTGGGGCATCTTAACAAGAGGAAAAAAGTTTATTGTCATGTAAAGAGAAGTAAAAGATTGAGAAAAACTTGCTGACGGGATGGTGATAGAAACAGAGGAAAGGCAAACCCAAAACAAAACTGGCGACATATCAAAAATATTTGCGGGGCTGTCGATGGTATAAAATGGGAAAAAAAAGGTAAATCGAGTTTTAGTGGCGAAAGGGTGGGGGGAGGTCCATTCTGCTCAACATGACTCGTTATTGATTATACTTCATATGGCTTTTTCTTAATGCCAAAAAACTAAAATCAGGATTCAAAAAAAACCCGGGAATGAACAATGGAACCGTTCAATCAATGGAATGATTGGGAAAAAGTGAAAGAGGGTTTACTTTCTTGGAGCTATTTTTTAAATAATACATATGATGATTCCCCGGGATAAAAAAAAGATTACCATTGCCAAAAAAGCCACAATTGCTTTTCAATAACTCTGGAAAGACCCAACATATACTTACACACACACACACACACACACCCAACACCCAAAACAAACCCACACACACACACACACCCAAAACACCCACACACACCACACTCACCCGGAGCTAAAATATATATTATATATTATATATATATATATAATAAAATAAAATTTTATATAATATATATATACATACATACACACACACCTAAATTTTTTATATATAAAAATGGAGATTAGAAAGATATTTGTGGACATAAAATATATTTAATGTATATAAAAATTTTTTATATTAATTAGATATAGATATATATCACTATGCTGTGTGTGTGTGGTGTGTGTGTGTTTTGTGGGTGTGTTTTTGTTTGTTGGGTTGTGTGTTGTGTGGTGTGGTGGTGTTTGTGTGTGTTGGGGGTGTGGTGTGATAAAAAAATCGACAAAAATCCAATTTCCCACTCATAGCACATGCTTTTGCAGCAGAAAGGAGGGGCAGGGGCGTGGTAGGCCCCGGAGGGGAGGGGGGGCAGGCCGGTAAGACGAGCCGACAAGGAAGCGATTCCGCCAACTCACAGCCACAGAATGCTAGTTTCAGAGGCGTTCTTAGGCGGCGGAACATGTGTGTCACCCCCCCCCCTTTACCATCCTGCCTGCCTCCTGTTCTCTCATCCACCTTCTCCCCCCACCCACTTATCTCGCCCTCCCTCTTTTAGCCACCCTGCTCCTTTCCTCCATATCTATTTCTCCCCACTCCCCCCGTGTTCGCCTTCCTACTTTTCAGTGCAACCGCAAATAGGGGTCCTATTCTGCAAAACCACATTTTAAGAAACGATAGGTCCCCGCTTCTTTAGAGAAAGAAAATGAGGTCCAGGAGATAAGGAGCCTATGTTTCAGATTTGACTCGTCCAACTTCGAAGCACCTTTTTTTTCCTTATAAATCTCCAACATTTCGAAGCATGGCGCAACATACAGTCGGGGAATTGTAATCTTAGGACAGCCACTTTACACTTTAAAAATGTCTTTGTACCTGTTACGAAGTCATTACATTGAAATAAGAAGTGTACACTTTTTAAGCTGAGTTTTGTATAGGTATAGGTACGTAAGTATCGAAGGGGCTGCAATCAGTACGAAGTGCGCCGCCAGCTTATGGGCTGAGGTGGAGCGGAAGGGAAAGCGAAGGGGTGGGGGGAGGGAAGGAGGTGGCAAGGGTTTGCAGGGAGATATGGAGTGAAGTTGAGGCACTTAACTTCACTTTTTGTTTGATTTCTCTTCGGTTTTCTTAGAGCGAGATAAGGGTAGGTTGAAAGAAGTTCAGCCACGTGACCTATAAATATGACTTCTCTTCGACTTCATTAGAGCGAGATAAGGGTAAGCATGTCCAAGCAAATCGACTCCAAAGATCGAGACCTTGTCTGTATTTTAATTTTTTTCTCCCATTTTCTCTCGATCGACTTAGCTATTGATCTGCAGAGAACTGCGTTACATGGTTGAACATTTGTGTTTATAACCACACTGAACCTAACTCTTCTCTAATATCTGGAGCCGAGTAACTTGCTTAACTTGCGTCAACTTGCTTATTGGAACTTTCTTTGTTCCCGCCATTATTTTATTCTGAAGGCGTAG
>NC_051394.1:26104499-26106999 GCF_015228065.2 Penaeus monodon
CTGGTTAGAATCCAGACGGTCAGAGATGCGAGTTGTGATGTTTTTTGTGAATAATTTGTAAGTAGTTGAAAGGAGGCTTATTGGTCGGTAGTTTTTTAGATCCTTTCTGTCCCCTTTTTTATGTATCAAAATAATTGTTGCATTTTTCCAGGCTTTCGGAGATTTCCCGTTGATAAGGCATTTGTTAAAAAGATTGGCTAGTTTCACTGTTCAATTTCTCCTGCATCTATTATAAGGTCTATACTAATTCCATCTTCCCCCGATGTTTTCCCTCTCTTCATGCCTTTAAGCGCTCTTTTTATTTCTTCTGTTGTGATATTAGGTACGTCACTAGTTACCACATTCGCTTCTATCCATGGCTGTTCATTTGAGTTGTATAGATCCCTGTAAAAGTCCTCCACTATTCTTATGATTTCATTCTTATTGTATGTTACTTCTCCATCTGGTTTCTTTATTGCATACAATTGATTTCTCCCATACCGAGTCTCCTTTTAACTTTCATGCTAGTACCTGAGATCACTGTTTCATTTATTATTTGAGTATTGAATTTCCGTACATTTTCCCTCTTCTTTTTATTTATAGTCTTTGTTAGTTCGGCTAATTCTATCTTGTCCCTGATTGACGATATTTTCATGACCCTACGTTTTTGCATAAGCTCTTTAGTTTCTACCGAGAACTTGCTGGAGCTTTGCTTGACGTTCTTACCGCCTACTTCTAGTGCAGATTCCTTTATTATGTCATTGAACTGTTTGTTGATTTGGTCAATGTTGAGATCTTCGTCGCTCAAAAGTGAATATTTGTTTTGGATGTTAAGGTTAAATTCTGTCGCTCTGGTCTTCAAGTTAGCTAAATTTGGCTGTGGTTTTCGTATGAGTTTACTCCTTTCTCTTCTGAGGTGTAATTTAATTTGGCCTCTGACCATTCAATGATCGCTGCCAACATTTACTTTATTAATAACTTCCACATTTTTTACTATATCGCGCCTGTTTGAAATTATGAAGTCAATTTTTGATGTCAGATGGCGACTTCCAAGTCCACTTCCGCTCTAGTCTTTTTTCGAAGAATGTATTCATGATTGAGCCTCCGCAAAATCAACTAGCATTTGTCCCCTCTCATTCCTAGTACCTATTCCGTGATTCCCTATTGCGGTTTCTCCTACTGTCTTTTTACCTATTTTTGCATTAAAATCTCCCATTATTATTGTGAAATGGGTTTTTACTCTCTCGCTGGCTAAATGAACATCTTCATAGAAGCTCTCTATTTCTTCATCAGCAGGTTGGAGCATAGACTTGAACAATCTTTTAAGTTGTACCTATTGTTTAGTTTTATTGTTACTGAAGCCACTCTTTCGCTTATACTATAGAATTCCAAGATATTCTTCTCTAAACGTTTGTGAACTAAGAAGCCCACCCCTAATTCCTGCTTGCTACCCTTTGGTTTACCTCTCCAATAGAGCACATGTCCATCATTTAGTATCTTCTGTTCTTCGCCTAGTCTTCTAACTTCACAGAGTCCTACAACATCCCATTTGATAAAAGAAAGTTCCTCAAGTAATGCTAGTAAGTCGGATTCAGTTCTCATTGTCCTTATATTATATGTGCAAAGGTTCATCAACGTGGGGCGGCCTGTTGTTGACCGGGGATTCTTAGCACCCTCTGCTCTGGAACAGTCCTGATCGCCGCCGTAACCAGGGGCTCCTTCGCCTCCGGGGAATGAGGGCCGTTGCTCTGTTTGTGCAGTCATGTTTTTTTGATTGAGAGGTAGGCAGCCGAGTTACCTCCCACCTACTGGCTTAGGTGTATCTTGGTGGAAGGGGGAGTAGTTTAGCCGGGATGCCACTGATAAGCCCCTCCAGCAGGGTTGGCCCTGTCTAGCGTGTACTTATCTGTCGCCACGCACGGCCTGCTCAGTATACCAGGGTATACTCCCGTGAGCATGGGCTTAACTATCAGAAGTGTGTATATGTGATTGTATTTTATACACTGATTTTATTTATGTGCATGTACGCCCAGTGCAGACACAGTTGTTCACCTCCAAATACCACGCATATGTTCATTTTCTTGCACATGCACCCGCAAGCATACACCTTTACATATGCTCCCTTGTATGTGATATGCATACACACTCTTACATTATACGTAACTACTACTATACATACGTGTACCTATGTATAGACTCATGCGCACATCACATGCGCATACACACGTGCATACTCACCCCCATGTATGCGACCACACACCTGCGCATACATCCTGTGCATCTGCTTATGACTGTATATACACACATAAAAATAGCAATACGTATGTTGACGCACACGTGTATGCGCACATACGTTTGCACATACTCATGCATACACATATACATGCACGCATACATATACATACATACACACACATTCACTTCTACACATATATACGCATGTATACACTCACTACTCACCCTATTACATATATATACACACACATATACATATTCATATATACACATACATATACATACA
>NC_051394.1:26109908-26114908 GCF_015228065.2 Penaeus monodon
GGAGAGGGACGGGCGCAGTGAAATAAAGGAGGAGAGGGAGGAAGATTGGCCGCAGTAAGAGGAGGGAAAAGGGGGAGGTGAGAAAGGGGGGAGGGAGGGAAAGGAGGGCCGAGGGGGAAGGTGAGGGGGAAGGTGAGGACGAACACGGAGGAGGAGGAGGAGGAGGAGGAGGAGGAGGAGGAGGGGAGGGGAAGGGGGGAGGGGGAGGGGGGAGGAGGAGGAGGAGGGCGGGCGGCTAATGGCAAGCGGCGGCCGGGCTGGGGGGGGGGTCACGGCGCTCACGTGCCGAATGCGAATTTGACAAGGCGCGGGCGAAGAAAACGCGAGGAAAGTAAGTGTTCAAGTGAGAGAGCGATAGCGAAGGAGTTTGAACCGAACAGAAACTAGAACTGAAATTTGACTGAATGGAAAGGCTGCGTGTTAGAAAGAGAAGATATTCAAAGGTTAGGTTAACCAGTGAGAGGTGATAGAGGTTCCGTTAAAGAGGAAAGCGACAGCAGAAGCAAAGGGGAGAAAGATAAAAAGATAATAACGAGAGGATGATGAACGGCATCAGTGCCACGTGACTTTGTGAATGACGTCACGCAGCACGAGGCGACCGTGGTGGCTGGTCCAAGGTGCGCCTGGGCACGGCCATCAGCTGCTAATGAGGAATTCACTCCTCGCTAATTCCGTAGCCATCCAAAAACGCCGATATTTGCGCTGTTCGGCGACGGGTCTGGGGCGGCGTCACCCCGGCGGGGGAGGTGCGAGCGCCGGCGTGAAATCGCTGGAGGGGCAGTTTGCTGTTTGCTTGAATTGATCCGAGCTGCGAAAACTTCGGCTGGAGGGCGAGGGGGGCGGGAAGCGGGCCGCGTGCGCCCTCCCTTCGTCCGCAGCATATTCCAACCAACGCCAAGAAAATTCTCTTCAACTATTCAGGGCCTCAAACGCACGTTTCAGGTCGAAGGAGCTTTGTGCTTTAGCCCTGGAATTGCTGGGAAAACAGACGCTTCACCTGAAGTATTTCCCTTCACATTTGCATGGGCGGCTGTTTCCGCGGATTTTGTTTTAAGTGCTATAGTGATATGCAGATGGACAAGCAAACGAAGTAAAGAGTGTGGCTGTACATGCAAGGTGGGGGTTTGGTCCGGAGCCATCTAGGTCACAGAGCGTGAAGGTCAACCCGACAGAACTGCCTTGAGGGACGCACAAACACGTTTATACGCACATGCATGCACCCGCACGCGCGCCCACACATACACACGCGTGCACACATATTAACACAGATCAGCAAGAGTCAGCCACAATATATTTCATTCTCACCCTCAGTGGAGAGAGAGAGAGAGAGAGAGAGAGAGAGAGAGAGAGAGAGAGAGAGAGAGAGAGAGAGAGAGAGAGAGAGAGAGAGAGAGAGAGGGGGGGGGGGGAGACAGAAAGGGGGATGAAAGGAGAGGGAGGAGGAAGGTGGGTGAGGGAGCGGGAGAGGCGACGAGGCCTGGGAAAGGAAGCTCGGCGGGGTTCTAGAGCCGTGCTCGAGCGGAGCAGTGTTCATCTATGCTTCCTAAGCCAGTCCTGTTTGTTGGGCCATTCCACCTCTAGACACGTGACCTGATGTATTTTTTGTTTCCCCCTTTTCCTCGAGGGCGTTTTTGGCCCGCCTGTGCTGAGGTCACGTGTCCAGGCGTGGGCGGGAGCAGTGGCCGGGCGGGAGCTCTCGTTCGCCGGCCAGTTGCCTGAGCGGGTTCGCCTGCTGTTCCTCCGCAGCTCATGACTTTGTCTTCAGCAAACTATTTTTAGAACTGGACACGGACCGGGTTTTTTGGCGTGCGCAAGGATTGCATACAGTAATAATAATGTAACTTTTGTTATTTTTAGGGACTGTTGGCAGGCTTGCAGTTGTGTGTGTTTGTTGTTGTTGAGTTGGTCACGTGTCAAGAGGGGTAGTTGGCTGGAGGTGTTGCTGGGATGCTGTATGCTGACTTCTTTGAATCGTCTCTGTTGACTCCACTGGGATGCTGTACCGATTCGCTGATCGTTGTGGCTAAGGCATCGCGCTCGTCTCCGCACGTGCGCCTTCCGTCTCGGACTTGCTTTTCGTTCATGATCTAATTGATTCGCCATGAAGCGCCGAACCCGGAAGGGCGCGAGGCGCGTAGCGGAGAAGAGGGAGAGGAGAAGAGGCGGGACAGGCGCTTCAAAGCTTGTCTTTTGGGAAAGGTACATGATATTGATTTGAAGTAATCTTGTATCCCCTCGTTGCGGATCCTTCCATTATTTGCTCTCTTTAGTACCTCGGTCTCGTCACGTGTCCGCCTCGCTTTTCACCTTTCATCTCTCTTTTTCAGCCTCCCGCATTCCCATCACCTTTATTTGCTCTTCCTCTTAAGTTTCCCTTCTATTTCTCGAAGTTTACAGGCCAGGCTTACCGTGCCTTGGGCTTTCCATCCATTTTTTCACCTTAAGCTCAGCCAAAGTGGAAATTTAAACACAAAAAGGAGATTGAGAAAAAAAAAAACTTTAACTGCCTGAAAGTCAGTTAATGGACGTAAGTTTTCATGCTGGGGAGGTCGAAGCGGATCACACCAGCTCTAGATGGCAACAGCAAGTATTTTAAGCTTTTGTCCTGAGGTAGAAATAATTGGGGTGGGGGTGCCGCTGGTTGAGGGGGCGATACATGACCCCTCCTTTATGACTGTTGCTCCAACCCAGTCCCTTTCCTTCCCCCCCCTTGTCTTCCCTCCTTCCCATCCTCTCCCCAATTCTCGGCGTTTCTGTCTCGTCTTTCTTCTCGCTCTCCCTCCTTCTTGCATTTCCCTGTTGGGGTACATGTTGATAGTGTTGCGAAGGTCGTTACGAGTGTGTGAAGAGAGGATTCGATGACAAGAAATAGGCCTTGAGCAATGGAGTGGGGGAGGGGAGGGGGAGGGAAGGGAGGGGAAGGGGCCACGTGATCTAGCGCCGAGCCGGTGTTGTTCGCGGATGACGTGTTGGGGGCAGTCATGTGAGTGGTGGGCGGAG
Organism: Penaeus monodon; assembly: GCF_015228065.2. Lineage (NCBI taxonomy): Eukaryota > Metazoa > Arthropoda > Malacostraca > Decapoda > Penaeidae > Penaeus > Penaeus monodon. Next base: position 26,112,909 of record NC_051394.1, read on the forward strand.
TGTGGAGACCCCCCCCTCCTGGTGCTGGCATGTGCGTGCGTGTGTACATGTGCGAGGAAGTTCGACTGGAGCTGGGGTCCACCAGGGTCGATAGTGGCGACACGAACATATACACTCTGCCACTCACTCATCCCCACGTACACTCATTCACACGTTCGTTTGAGATTTGCGAACAAAGCGCGCGTATACCTATACACATAGACCCCACACAAACACAACACACAAACATTTACCCGCGCGCGTGCGCACTCCCTCCTCCCCCCCCCCCCTCTCACTCTATCCCTCCCTTCCTCCCTCCTTCCTTCTCTCTCTCTCTCTCTCTCTCTCTCTCTCTCTCTCTCTCTCTCTCTCTCTCTCTCTCTCTCTCTCTCTCTCTCTCTCTCTCTCTCCCTCCCCTCCCCTCCCCCTCCCCTCCCCCTCCCTCTCTCCCTCCCTCCCTCCCTCCCTCTCCCACTCCCTCTCCATCTCCCTCTCCCCTTATTCTCTCTCTCTTATTTTCTCCCCCCTTCCCTCTCTCCCTCCCCTGTCCCCCTTCCCTCACTCCCTCCCCCTTCCCCATCCCCGGGCCGCCGCAACACCACGCGCTCGACACGTGACTGCCACTCGCTCCCCCCCCCCCTCCCACCTCTCCCTCAGCAGCCAGTTTCCCCTCCGCCGCCTCCCCTCCGCTGCCTAACCTCCTCCTCTCACTCTCCTCCCCTTCTCTTTTTCCTCTTTTTACTTCCATTTCACTAGTTCTTCCTCCGTCTCTACTTCCCCATCGTCCTTATTCCCACATTCCTTCCCGAAATGAGACATGGCCTCTTATGTTCCTTACCATTCTTCTGATTCCTGTTTTCCCTTTCCTCCTCTGCCTCTCCCTCTCCCCGTCCCTCTGCCTGATATTCCAAGGACTCCTCTCTTCCTATGCTTGAATCCTACAGCGTGCTCCTGCCACCGCACTCGGGCCTCGAGGCGCGCACGACACCCTGGCTGCGGCCGCTCCTCGCTCTCTCGCGTCTCTCAGTTATCTCGCTTCTGCAGGGGGGCAGGGTGATCGAGGCAGTCACGAGTGAGCTTGGTGTCCTCTGTGAACCCAGGCTTGCTGTCTGTCGCTCTCCTGCCTTCCCTCTGGGTTCTGTTGGTGCATGCGCTTCTCCCAAGGTCATCGTGCGCTTGAATTGTATATGTATATATATATATATATATATATATATATATATATATATATATATATATGTATGTATATATATGTATATGTATGTATATATATATAGACACATATAGAGAGGGATAGATAGATAGATAGGTAGATATATAGATATTGATATGGATATAGATATAGATATATAAATATATTACATATGCATATATACATACGTGTGTGTTTATATATATATATATATATATATATATATATATATATATATATATATATATATATCTAAAATATATATATATATATATATATATATATATATATATATATATATATATATATATAAACACACACACACACACACACACACACACACACACACACACACACACACACACACACACACACACACACACACACACACACACACACACGGATACATACATTCATGCAAACAATTAATGAAATACAAATTGTGCGAAACGTCCTCGGCACAATGCAGTAAGTTCACCGTTGCGTGCACAGGGTGAATAGTTGGCGTGCCGCCTGCGCAGAGGAGCAGGCGGCCTCTCAGGGTCTCCTCAGCGGATGTGCAAGAGAGCTTTAGAAGACCTGCTGTGGTCGTCGAGATAATCACATGTTGCTTCTCGCTGCACAAGGATCAAATTCGCTTGCTCGTACTAGCGAGCATTCTGAAAAAAAAAAACAAAAAACAAAAAGACACTGGGTAGTCGCTCGCATATTGTTTCTATTTATAGAGGCTGTTCACTGAGTCTATCTTATCTCTTCCACTGTTCGCATTATGGGTTTCCAGTGTATTACCGGGTGATCTTAGTGTAAATATGGCTGTAGCTCGACGAAA
>NC_051394.1:26127408-26129908 GCF_015228065.2 Penaeus monodon
CATCGTCCAGTAATTACAAATATTAATGAAAATCTTGAAAAAAGGGAGCCAGGGGAAGTAGATATGAGAGAATTTCATGATGCTCGTGAAACAAGAGACCACCATCACCATGATCATCCCCAGCGGGATGTACCACGAGACTTGCCACCACGACATGACCAGATCCATGAAGCAAGAGACACCAGAGAACAGGAACAAGTTCATGAAGTTCGTGAAATTAGAAATCTGAGAAATATTCGTGATCTTCGAGAGGTCAGAGAAATGAGGGAGATGCGAGACCCAGCACAAACAGTGCGCGAGTTTATTGATGCAAGTAGTGCTTACCCAAATAACACAGCATATTCCCGAACTCACCCACACTGGGCAGCAGCTTATCATATTCAACCCAAAAAATTAGAAAATTATCCTTTTTATGAAAAATTGGATGGAAATACACAAAAATGTATATAGCTGCAGATTGCTGGTTTCTGTATCAGAAATATTTTGTATAGAGTTTGAGTTTCTCTCTCTCTCTCTCTCTCTCTCTCTCTCTCTCTCTCTCTCTCTCTCTCTCTCTCTCTCTCTCTCTCTCTGTCTGTCTCTCTGTCTCTCTCTCGAAAGAGAAAGAGAAAGAAAAAGAAAAAGAAAAAGAGAAACGAACATGTGATTTCTTAAAAAAGAAAAAACAATAAGTAATTTCTTAAAGAAGAAAAACAAATAATTTCTTAAATAAGGAAAAAACAAGTGATTTTTTAACAATTTAATCAGTGTTAAGTGAAGCTTTCATTTCAGTCAGGGAGCAACTGAAATAAAATGCACCCCTTGAAGCAAGCAATGACACTTTACCTGGAAAATATGTGCAAAGACCTCAATAATATGTACATATGGGCCCTGTACAGACTGGCCACTTTTTAAGTGCTTATTGCTCAATAACCTTTATTGTGGACAGGTGTGTGAAACCTCAATGGATTTCTTTACAACCATATTTAGACAGTACCTGAAAACCTAGACGCAGGTGTGGCAAATGTTGGTGCAAGTTATATGTCTTGTTAGTGAAAACTGTGTTGGAGGAACTGAAAAGCACTGTACTTATTGTTAAGGTTAAAGCATATTTTTTCCACAAAGTTTGTTGCCACTTCTTTCCATAACAGTTAGATTGGAACAGGGATTTTTATACATCTTTGGTATTCCAAAAAGATAGATGTGGTTACTGTTATATGAATATATTACACATATATTTCTGCATTCTACACTGTAATACCATAATATTATATAGTTTGTTAGTGGGAGAATCTCTGCTCATTCACAAGTTCTGTTGGATTTTGCATGAACTATTTATTTATGTGGATGGTCTATCAGTAAGAAAAAAAAAAAATGTTATATGTATAGATAGATATGAGAGGTCTATCAATAAGTAAAAAAAAATATTATATGTAAAAAGAGATATGGGAAATTTTTACCAACCTAAATGTATTTATTATGTATTGAAGTGTCCAGTATGAAATAGGAATGAATGTACATGAAAGAGAATGATAATGGAGAAGTTATAGAGTTTACTCAACTAAAGATCAAATATTATTACATTTAACTAGGGAGTGGGAATTATATTTCAGTTATCAATTTTTCTTTTACCTTTTATACCTTTACTTTACTTGTGCTACAGTATTTGTGGGAAATATATTGGTTAGCTTTAAATGAAAAAAAAATTAGATAGATATGTTGAATGAGTTACTTTGAAATTTGCAAATACACATTCACTGCTGATTCTGATTCCTCCATCACAGTCAAACACAAGACTGGTTGTTTCCATGATATGTATGTCGTGTAATGCGTCTATTAGATGCTTTATTAGCAAAAGGCTTTTAATGTGTGACATATGGTGTATATTTAAAGATTTCTATTACATGATCATTGTTATTACTGGTATCCAGTTATTTAACAAATGTTAGCAGTCACCTTAATAATTGGAAAACCTTCTTCTTATTGTGCTGTGAGAGCTATAAGCTTGTGATTGAGGTAGGAAGGAATACAATAGTTGTTATCTGAATTTTTATCAGTGAAAAAATCAACAGTACATTAGAACTCAGATGTTACCACAATCAATGTGTCCCAGTCAGGAAGAGAACATTATATTCATGTCAAGCAGAGAGTTTTATTTGATGTTCAATACAATTTGGCATTTTGAATTTCCAGAGTTTTAACACCTGTTAAGTGAGTTCTTTGATGCAAATCAGTGACTACATCAGTTGTACACTTCAGAGTGGGCTTTTGCTTCCAAAAGTTATCCACATGTTATACTTGTTCTGAGATTATCAAAAATTGTTCAAGAAAACTGGCTTATATTTTTACTTACACGTAGCTTGTTTTCTGTCAAAATATTAACGCATATATCAGAACTACCTCATAATTGTCAAGACAAACATAGATAAGCATGTTGATATTGGTAGATGAACTTTGGTTGAAGCAACTGTCCATGTCATACAACTGCAGAGCCTCAACTGCAAATACAATGGGCATTTTA
>NC_051394.1:26132408-26134908 GCF_015228065.2 Penaeus monodon
ATGTTTGACCAGCCGTGGACCTCTCCACCATCCTTCGCCACGAAACTCGATCTTGCTTTTCTTTCCACTTGTACCATCGACAGCCCGCAAACATCTTTGATGTTGTCGCTCAGTCTTGTCTTCGGTTTGCCTCTTCCTCTGTTTCCTATTACCATCCCTGTCAGCAAGTCTTTCTCATGTATATATATATATATATATATATATATATATATATATATATATATATATATATATATATATATATATATATATATACTACAAATGCGCAGATGTATGCGTGTGCGTGTACGTGTCCATGCGGTGTATATGTAAGAGTAGCAATATATACATAGATATACGTATATTTGTGTATATATTCATATGTGTGTGTATGTATATGTATGTGTGTATGTGTGCGAGTGTGTGTAGTGCATGTATATGTGTATGTGTGTATGTATATGTATGTGTATATATGAATATGTATGTGTATGTGTATATATATGTAATAGGGTGAGTGAGTGAGTGTATACATGCGTATATATGTGTAGAAGTGAATGTGTGTGTATGTATGTATATGTATGCGTGTATGTATATGTGTATGCATGAGTATGTGCAAACGTATGTGCGCATACACGTGTGCGTCAGCATACGTATTGCTATTTTTATGTGTGTATATACAGTCATAAGCAGATGCACAGGATGTATGCGCAGGTGTGTGCTCGCATACATGGGGGTGAGTATGCACGTGTGTATGCGCATGTGATGTGCGCATGAGTCTGTACATAGGTACACGTAGTGCTAGTATGTAGTTACGTATAATGTAAGAGTGTGTATGCATATCACATACAAGGGAGCATATGTAAAGGTGTATGCTTGCGTGTGCATGTGCAAGAAAATGAACATATGCGTGGCATTTGCAGGTGAACAACTGTGTCTGCACTGGGCGTACATGCACATAAATAAAATCAGTGTATAAAATACAATCACATATACACACTTCTGATAGTTAAGCCCATGCTCACGGGAGTATACCCTGGTTATGAGCAGGCCGTGCGTGGCGACAGATAAGTACACGCTAGACAGGGCCAACCCTGCTGGAGGGGCTTATCAGTGGCATCCCGGCTAAACTACTCCCCCTTCCACCAAGATACACCTAAGCCAGTAGGTGGGAGGTAACTCGGCTGCCTACCTCTCAATCAAAAAAACATGACTGCACAAACAGAGCAACGGCCCTCATTCCCCGGAGGCGAAGGAGCCCCTGGTTACGGCGGCGATCAGGACCGTTCCAGAGCAGAGGGTGCTAAGAATCCCCGGTCAACAACAGGCCGCCCCACGTTGATGAACCTTTGCACATATAATATAAGGACAATGAGAACTGAATCCGACTTACTAGCATTACTTGAGGAACTTTCTTTCATCAAATGGGATATTGTAGGACTCTGTGAGGTTAGAAGACTAGGCGAAGAACAGAAGATACTAAATGATGGACATGTGCTCTATTGGAGAGGTAAACCAAAGGGTAGCAAGCAGGAATTAGGGTGGCTTCTTAGTTCACAAACGTTTAGAGAAGAATATCTGGAATTCTATAGTATAAGCGAAAGAGTGGCTTCAGTAACAATAAAACTAAACAATAGGTACAACTTAAAAGATTGTTCAAGTCTATGCTCCAACCTGCTGATGAAGAAATAGAGAGCTTCTATGAAGATGTTCATTTAGCCAGCGAGAGAGTAAAAACCCATTTCACAATAATAATGGGAGATTTTAATGCAAAAATAGGTAAAAAGACAGTAGGAGAAACCGCAATAGGGAATCACGGAATAGGTACTAGGAATGAGAGGGGACAAATGCTAGTTGATTTTGCGGAGGCTCGATCACTCAAAATCATGAATACATTCTTCGAAAAAAGACTAGAGCGGAAGTGGACTTGGAAGTCGCCATCTGACATCAAAAATTGACTTCATAATTTCAAACAGGCGCGATATAGTAAGAAATGTGGAAGTTATTAATAAAGTAAATGTTGGCAGCGATCATTGAATGGTCAGAGGCCAAATTAAATTACACCTCAGAAGAGAAAGGAGTAAACTCATACGAAAACCACAGCCAAATTTAGCTAACTTGAAGACCAGAGCGACAGAATTTAACCTTAACATCCAAAACAATATTCACTTCTAGCGACGAAGATCTCAACATTGACCAAATCAACAAACAGTTCAATGACATAATAAAGGAATCTGCACTAGAAGTAGGCGGTAAGAACGTCAAGCAAAGCTCCAGCAAGTTCTCGGTAGAAACTAAAGAGCTTATGCAAAAACGTAGGGTCATGAAAATATCGTCAATCAGGGACAAGATAGAATTAGCCGAACTAACAAAGACTATAAATAAAAAGAAGAGGGAAAAGTACGGAAATTCAATACTCAAATAATAAATGAAACAGTGATATCAGGTACTAGCATGAAAGTTAAAAGGAGACTCGGTATTGGGAGAAATCAATTGTATGCAATAAAGAAACCAGATGGAGAAG
>NC_051394.1:26139908-26142408 GCF_015228065.2 Penaeus monodon
TCCCACAGGTAACGCTGCAAGCCCCAACGACCGTCTTCGTCATGGCCTAAACAGAATGATATTATCAGCACACCCTCCTTCGAGTCGATAAAACTCACTTTATACTAGTGTACACTTTAGTCATCTAAAGTTGTCGAATTAAAAAGGCTGGGATATGAAATAAGACGTTTAGCACGCTTACTTACTGTAGGTGCATTTAAGGCCAGAAAAACGTCCTTCTGAGCGACGTATTCCTGCAATCCTACAGTTGGTTGAGCATGAAGGGTCGGCATCTTCACAGGGAATGCGTCCCCTTGATCTTCCTTTGTCGATGGAGACCGCTGGACTTTCAGAGCGGCCTCGAAGTCCCCGGGCAGAGTCTGCGAGACAATCATATATCGGAAGTCTAGATCGTGATTTTCTCTGAGTATATCGGAAGGATTTTCATCATAAGAGATTTTGTCTAGCGTATAGTGCTCGTCCTGCCACTCGAGGGACGGATGCCCCTTAACGACGGCCCTGTTTGTGGCGCTGGGGCGGTAGACGAAGACGGCGCCGCCGGCCGTGATGGCGATGGAGACCGGCTGACACTTACTGAAGGATTCCAGCGCAGCTGACTCCGAACACCCAGGGATCCAGGCCAACCAAGACGCTGGCAACAACTTGCACAGACTGGTCGATTGCGCCAAGACGGCCGTCACACTCTTTACGATTTCCCAAATGGTACTTATGGCGAACGCCATTTCACTGGGGCACGTCTTGCAGGGAGGCAGTAGTTCTGCAGGTTTCTTGACTGGCACTTTAGTCGTGTTGCCGGTGTCAAGATCTATGAACATCACATACTTCGCACAGTGGGGCTCCGGCGAACAATCAAACAGATCGTGCAGGGAAGGAGCTAAAAAATTACAGATAGCCTTTGGTAAATTTTGAAGCTCCTTCGGGAAGCCATCCTGCAAGTTGCATTTTATGAATCCAAACCTGCCAATATTCTCCGACGGGTCAATCAACGAAGCAAATGCTTCGAGCGCCGCAAGATCATCCTCGCCCGAGCGGCTCAGCAAAGCGTATAGCTTTCCTCTCCACAGCAAGCTCTGACCCTTGGCCCCGTCACCCTTGTGAGTGTGGACGTAGGTGTAACTGTTGTTCTGCAGAGTGAGGATAATATTCTCCGGCGGGCACGGCTCCTCGCCCGACGCTCCCGTGCTGGGGCACTGCAGGGTGGGGTGCATCACGTGGGGAACGGCACCGCATACCTGGGAATTTCTTATCGGGACTCTTATATCCTCTGCCGTCTTACCCTGGATTACCGTGTAGCTCCCAAGGTAGCAGGACCCTGCTACGGGGAGACCAGACTCCGGAAGGACCTCCTCGGTCACGTTGCCAACATCCAAGTCCACGTGCAAGACATACGAGGGACACTGGATGCTGCAGTTGAAGACCGGGTGGAAGATCGGGGCGAGAAACATGCATATAGATTTAGGCAGATTGTGCAGAGAAGGAGGAAGCTGCGGCGTAAAATCACACGTGCAGTTCTGCGTCGCATCCCCCTCTGGCACAGTTATGGGCGGTTTTGCGGTTGTTGTGGTCGTTGGCTTGGGACCTGGAATTGGACATTACCGATTAATATCTACGACCATAATCTGTAGTGGCAACAAAGGGCTTATCATCTACGTTTATCACGCAAATAAATATATAATTATATATATATATATATATATATATATATATATAATTATATATATATATATATATATATATATTATATATATATATATATATGAACCAGACGTTTTCCCCGGCGTCCTTACCATCCTCCGCGTGAGTCGGGTTGACGCCGAAAAGGATAATGTGCTTTATAAGGTCTTTCTCCGGGCGACACCTGCCGGCAAAGCAGACCCTTTGTTGGCCACAGATGGAGCCTTCGAGGGCGGGTGAGCTGGCTTCGTGACAATGCGTTGGTGCAGTACATATAATTTGCGAGATCTAAAATTGGAAGTTATTAAATTTATCCGAAAATTTTTCCATAATTCAAACATTCCTTTTCTTTCATTTTATTTTTTTTATATTTGTACCCCTAAGATAATTTTTCCCAAATATCTAAAATATTCTATTCATTATTGCAAATTGTTTACATCATCCACGTTTTCATTTCAACGAAAAAAAAGCATAAGTCTAACAAACTTCGTGAATGGCGGGGTGGTAATCACGGCCGAACATGGCTTCAACTGACAGGCAAAGGGAAAACATAACCCGGCTTCTCTTAAAGCACCTCGCCATCGCTGCCTTCTGTCGACGCACAGTTCTCTGGATGGAAAAGGAAAAGATGGCTCGTAGAGAACAGCTTCAATGCTGGATGTAAATAGACTGTATATCCCCATGAGCCCTGTCATGGATTTACCTGCCAGTCCTCTCGAAGCAGACAGGGCTGCTCTGCCGCCGTCGTCCGGCATGTCGACTTCTGAAAAGAAATATGAAAGCATTGATTAAACGGTTATATGATTTTAGTATATGTAGAAAATTT
>NC_051394.1:26157408-26162538 GCF_015228065.2 Penaeus monodon
CCCAAAGGGCAAGGCCCGAATACCCTCTTTCCCGGGGGACCTTAGAGGCCACTGAAAACGGCCCCAAGGCCGGCCCAAAGGGAATCCCGTCTGCGTGTTTCCTGGGCAGGGTTGGGACACGGGTTTAGAAGGGACAAGGAACAGTCCAAACAGGAATCTTGTGAGGAGGTCGAAGGCCATTTTTTGGGGAAAGACCTTCGCCCTTTTCCTTTAAAAAGCCCGGAGAAAACTGAACCCCAAAACCTTTCCCCACAGAGACTGCCCGTTCCGGATCAGCTGGAGGCCGGGTCATTCAGATCATTTGGGGGTTCGGAACGTTGGGGTTTTGGGATTTTTAACCGGGGGACCAGGGGGAAACCCCAAAAGTTGCTTGGATGCAAGGATGTTGAGTTCCTGTGCCCGGGCCCAAACCCCTCAGGGAAGGAACCTTTCCCACCCTAACAGAAAGGTTTGGCTGGCGATTTTCCAAAATGAAGAGTGGGGGAAAACTTTTAGGATATGGGAAAATCCCCCGCGAATGCTAAAAGGGTGGGGGTTTAAATTGGTGAGGGCCTGCACCCCAGTCCTGAATTTCCCTTTGGGAGTCTGGTACCCTTTCCCCTGACCTGGAGGGGGGGTGGGGGCCTCCCCCTCTGGAAGGGGGGGAAAGGGGATCATTTGGGGCGTAGCAACACCTGGCATTTTCAGCCAGTACAGGCAAGGTTCTCGCCCACATTCTTTGAAAAAGGACCGCAACCCCCTAATGAGGAAACAGAGGCCCGGGGGCAGGTTTTTTTATTTTTCTCCCGGCAAGTCCAAAAATAGGGCCGCATACTAGCGCTTCGGTAATTGTGGAAACGGCGTGGGGAGTTTGGCGGGGTTTCTCGCCAAATAAAATCGACCTAAGAAGGGATTTGACCGGGCACGGGAAGTTCTCATGGGGTCCTGAGGGGTCAGGGGAATTTCCCACACAGATTATTCCGCTAGCAAAACCTTTTATATGGTACTGAAAAATGCTGTAAAAGGGGGTGGGGGTTTTGCGGGAAATTCTTCCCCGTTAATTTAGGGGGGTGAGGCAAGGCTGTGTCTTGCACCAACACTTTTCACCCCTGTTTGGACTGGATAAAAGGGCCCGAGCTCAACCAAAAATCAATGCGGGGCAACACTAGGCAATATTTAAAGGGCTCCAAAACCTTTCTTGCCCCCGATTTTTGCCATCCTATCCCGGTCCTTTGGGGTCACTTGTGGGGCTTTTTTGATGCATTTAGCAATTTTGGGCCAAGACCAAGATTTAGGACTTTGGGGGCCCGTTTGGGGGAAAAACCCTTCAGTCGATCCCAGCTTGCGGCGAGGGGGCGTTTAAGTTTAAAAAAAGTTTTACCTTTTTGGAGGGGAGTCCATATCTTGGGGTTTTCAGACCCGGAAATCAGGGGAGAAGGGGTTTGGGTTTTGGCCCGGGGCCCTGAACTCGACAAAAAAGGGGCGTTTGGGATGTTCGGTACCCATGCAAAAAGGGGCCCCGCTGCGTGTTTTAAGGGATTTTATACTTTTAGTTTTGCTCTGGAAGAAAAACCCGGACGATCCCGGTTTCCTGGAGTTTTACCTGGCCTTTTGTAAACCCAAATCCCCCTTTGTTGGGGTTTAAAGGGGTTTCAGTTGGTGGACCACGTGTCCCCAAACCCGGGGGTTTCAAATGAGGCTGGGATGGGACCGGTTTCTTGCATAATCCGGGACGCCCAAAATCAGGTAATGGCCACCTAGCTGCCTCCTTTTTGGCCGGGCCCTGCCCATCAGGTTGGGCTCCGCAAGGGCAAACGGGGGGGGGGGACTGTGGGGGGCGTCCTAGGAGATCTTTGGGTTTTGGGCGCTTGAAAGGACCTGTCGCGAGGAATTAGGGGGGCCGGTGCCTGCCCGGGGACTGCCCCGAGGGATCCCCCTGGCTGGAAGGAAAAAGGGATGCGGGCCCCGCGCCCCCCTGGCGTTAGCCCCTTTATGATGATGCCAAAATTACAAACACACATATATTCAAAAAAATTTAGAAAAATTTTAAAAAAAAATATTTAAAAATATTTTTCAAACCAAAAACACCACACCACACACCCCACACAAAAACCCCACACACCCACTACACTCATGCAGACCCCCACACACACACCCCACACACATATATATTTTATATATATATTATAATATATATAAATATATTAAAATATATATATATATATATATATGTGTGTGTGTGTGTGTGTGTGGTGTGTGCGTGTGTGTGGGTGTGTGTGTGGTTGTGTTGTGAGTGTGTGTGGGGGAGTATGTATTGAATTGTGTAATATATGGACCCAAACAAACCACACACACAACCACACACACACCCCACACACCCACCCACACACACCACACACACCACACCACACACACACACACACACCCGCTACACTTATGCAGACACCCCCAAACCACACACACACACAACCCAACACACCCACACACACAATATATGTATGTGGAAATAATATATAAAAATTTAAATTATTATATATATATATAAAATTTTATATACACCATACTGATAAACCAACATCACACAACCACCAGACACACACACCACAACACACAAAAAACACCCACAAACACCCAACACACACCCCCACAAACACACACAAACCCACGCACGCACGCACGAAACCCACGCACGCAACACATAATGCAACCCACAACTCACACACCCCCACACACCCCCCACACACACTGTCACAAAACGGCAATCTGATTGGGGGTTCGATCCCGGCCGGTGCGTTGTTCCCTTGGGCATGGAACTCCCTCGAAAACAATCTCGCCTTGAGAAGTCGAACGCATGTGTCGTGGGGGAAGTCCCCCGTGGCACAAAACCCCGGTGATTAGGAAGGGGATCCCAAACAGGAAAGGGGCACGCCATATAAACCTCTCAGTAGTGAAATTTAGAGAGGCCCATGTCCTGCAGTGGAAGAGTGACTTTGAAAAAAAAAAAAATAATAGCATATACATAATTATACACACACACACACAACACACACAACCCCACACACCAATATATATAATTATATTATAATTAATATTATTTTAATATTTAACACACACCACACACAACACACCAACACCACACACCCCCCACACACACACACACCGCAAACCCCCACCAACACCACACACACACACACCATATAATATTTATATATATAATAAATTTTAATATATAAAATATATATATATATATATATATATTATTAATATATATATATATTATATATACATACAACCACACCAACAAACCCCAAAATCATATAAGGATGCCTGTTTGAGAGCCCTGGACTCCCCCACCATCCTTTGCCACTAAAACCCTCTTACCTTTTTTTTCCCCTTTTACCATCGACAGCCCCCAAATATCTTTTTTTAAATTTTCGCTCAGTCTTGTCTTCGGTTTTTCTCTTCCTCTGTTTCCCACACCACCCGTCAGCAATTTTTTTTCAATACTTTTTCTTTCCCTCACTACCCAAAAAAACTTTTTTTTCCCCCTGTCAAAATTCCAACATCGACACACACCCACCCCACTCCACTCACACTCACACTCCACTCCAAAATCACACCACACCAACACACAACACACCACAACACACCCCACACAAAAAACACAATACAAACACAATACCCCCCCCCCCCCCCCACCACACCATACACACCACACACACCATAATATATATAAAATTTATATATAATAATATTATAAAAAATATTAATATTTTCTATCTACTATTATTATTCTATCTATCTATCTATATTATAATATATATTATTTATATTATATATTATATAATATAATTTATTATAGATATGAACATATCATATATATATGCTTGTGTGGGTGTTATATATATTAATATATATATTATAATATATATATATATATATATAATAATATAATATATATATGGTGTTGGGGGGTGTGTGTGGGGGTTGTGTGGTGTTGGGTGGTGTGTGTGTGTTTTTAACAAATACATATAAATATATATATATATAAAATTTTATATTATATATTAAATATATAATTATATGTATATAATTTTATAAAAATATAAATATAATATAAAATATGTATATATAATATATATATATATATATAATTCTATATATGGTGTGTGGTAATTCATATTATTTATATATAAATTTTTATATTATATATATATATAATATATAATATATATATATATAATATTATAACACACACAATACCCTACACACATGCAACACACACCAAAAAAACCCCACACCCACACCACACACACCACACACAGACACACACCACCCAAAAAACACCACACACCCACCACCACATATATAAATAGAATTTTATAAATATATATTATATAATATTATAATATATTAATATATAAGCACACACACCAAACACAACACACACACAATTATTTATATATATATATATATATTTTATATAATATATATATATATATATATAAAAAGATAGAAGATAGATAAGATATAGATAAAGTTAATATAGATACATAAGATATATTTTTTTACATTTTATACATTTGTATCAGACACACGCACACACACCAAAATACACACCACACACAACCACACACACACACATAAATAGAATAATTATTAATATATTATAATTTTATTATATATTTAAAAATGATATATATAATTATATATTATATTATGCACACACACACACACACATACAACACCCCACACAAACCACAACACCCCCACACATTTATTTATTTTTTTGTTATTATTTTTTCATATATATCTCAATAACGGTATGTCATGTTTTAGCACCCCTGGACTTTTCCACATCCCCTTCGCCACACAATCGTCTGGCTTTTTTTTCCACTTTACCATGAAGCCCGCAAATATTTTGATGTTTTTCGCTCGTCTTGGGTTGGTTTTCCTTTCCTCGTTTCCCCATCCCATCCCTGTCAGCAATTTTTCCAGTACTTTACTTTTTATCACATAAACCAAAAACTTTTGTTTTCCCCTTTTTTCAAAATGCCAAAAGCCGGTTTTTTTTTTTTCTTTCCCCCCATTTTTTTTTTTTCTTCCCGCCAACCCCCTTCCCCCTTTAAAAGTTTTTTTGTTTCTTTTCGT
>NC_051394.1:26167638-26170138 GCF_015228065.2 Penaeus monodon
TAGTGACATTTATATGGTTGTTATTTCGAAATTTTACTACATATACTAAAATCATATAACCGTCAATCAATGCTTTCATATTTCTTTTCAGGAAGTCGACATGCCTGGACGACGGCGGCAGAGCAGCCCTGTCTGCTTCGACGAGGACTGCAGGTAAATTCCATGACAGGGCTCATGGGGATCATACAGTCATATTCTACATCCAGCATTTGAAGCTGTTCTCCTTACGAGCCATCTTGTCCTTTTCCATCCCAGAGAACTTGCTGCGTCGACAGAATGTGCCAGCGATGAGCGAGGTGCTGAAGAGAACGCCGGGTTATCGTTTCCCTTTGCCTCGTCAGTGTGAAGCCATGTTCGGCCGTGATTACCACCCCGCCATCACGAAGTTTGTTAGTACTTATGCTTGTTTTTTCGTTGAAAAGGAGAACGTGGATGATGGTTGGTACAGACGTGGATGATGTAAACAAATTCGCAAATACTGAATAGAATATTTTCAGATATTGGAACAATTCTATCTTAGGGGTACAAATATAAAAATAACATAAAATGAAAGAAACGGAATGTAGATTCAGTGAGAATTTTCCGGATAGATTTAATAACTTCCAACTTTTAGGATCTCTGCAATTATATGTACTGCACCAACGGCATTGTCACGAAGCCAGCTCACCCCGCCCTCGAAGGCTCCATCTGTGGCCAACAAAGGGTCTGCTTTGCCGGCAGGTGTCGCCCGGAGAAAGACCTTATAAAGCACATTATCCTTTTCGGCGTCAACCCGACTCACGCGGAGGATGGTAAGGACGCCGGGAAAACGTCTGGTTCATATATATATATATATATATATATATATATATATATATATATATATATATATATATATATATATATATATATATATATATACATATATATATATATATATACATATATAATATATATATATATATAATATATATATATATATATATATATATATATATATTTGCGTGATAAACGTAGATGATAAGCCCTTTGTTGCCATTACAGATTATAGTCGTAGATATTAATCGGTAATGTCCAATTCCAGGTCCCAAGCCAACGACCACAACAACCGCAAAACCGCCCATAACTGTGCCAGAGGGGGATGCGACGCAGAACTGCACGTGTGATTTTACGCCGCAGCTTCCTCCTTCTCTGCACAATCTGCCTAAATCTATATGCATGTTTCTCGCCCCGATCTTCCACCCGGTCTTCAACTGCAGCATCCAGTGTCCCTCGTATGTCTTGCACGTGGACTTGGATGTTGGCAACGTGACCGAGGAGGTCCTTCCGGAGTCTGGTCTCCCCGTAGCAGGGTCCTGCTACCTTGGGAGCTACACGGTAATCCAGGGTAAGACGGCAGAGGATATAAGAGTCCGATAAGAAATTCCCAGGTATGCGGTGCCGTTCCCCACGTGATGCACCCCACCCTGCAGTGCCCCAGCACGGGAGCATCGGGCGAGGAGCCGTGCCCGCCGGAGAATATTATCCTCACTCTGCAGAACAACAGTTACACCTACGTCCACACTCACAAGGGTGACGGGGCCAAGGGTCAGAGCCTGCTGTGGAGAGGAAAGCTATACGCTTTGCTGAGCCGCTCGGGCGAGGATGATCTTGCGGCGCGCGAAGCATTTGCTTCGTTGATTGACCCGTCGGAGAATATTGGCAGGTTTGGATTCATAAAATGCAACTTGCAGGATGGCTTCCCGAAGGAGCTTCAAAATTTACCAAAGGCTATCTGTAATTTTTTAGCTCCTTCCCTGCACGATCTGTTTGATTGTTCGCCGGAGCCCCACTGTGCGAAGTATGTGATGTTCATAGATCTTGACACTGGCAACACGACTAAAGTGCCAGTCAAGAAACCTGCAGAACTACTGCCTCCCTGCAAGACGTGCCCCAGTGAAATGGCGTTCGCCATAAGTACCATTTGGGAAATCGTAAAGAGTGTGACGGCCGTCTTGGCGCAATCGACCAGTCTGTGCAAGTTGTTGCCAGCGTCTTGGTTGGCCTGGATCCCTGGGTGTTCGGAGTCAGCTGCGCTGGAATCCTTCAGTAAGTGTCAGCCGGTCTCCATCGCCATCACGGCCGGCGGCGCCGTCTTCGTCTACCGCCCCAGCGCCACAAACAGGGCCGTCGTTAAGGGCATCCGTCCCTCGAGTGGCAGGACGAGCACTATACGCTAGACAAATCCTTATGATGAAATCCTTCCGATATACTCAGAGAAAATCACGATCTAGACTTCCGATATATGATTGTCTCGCAGACTCTGCCCGGGGACTTCGAGGCCGCTCTGAAAGTCCAGCGGTCTCCATCGACAAAGGAAGATCAAGGGGGCGCATTCCCTGTGAAGATGCCGACCCTTCATGCTCAACCAACTGTAGGATTGCAGGAATACGTCGCTCAGAAGGACGTTTTTCTGGCCTTAAATGCACCTACAGTAAGTAAGCGTGCTAGACGTCTTATTTCATATCCCAGCCTTTTAATT
>NC_051394.1:26173416-26175916 GCF_015228065.2 Penaeus monodon
AAAAATTACAAGATTGGCGTCTCAGCGCTCTGAAAAGAAGAGAATAACAAGGAGAAAGATCTTCTCATTATATAATGTATGAGTATTATATGTTATATATTATATTATATATATATAATAATATATATATATATTACAGTCATAGATATGGGCTTACTTAGAGATATATGAACATTAATGTATATACGTATTTGTGTGTGTGTGCGTGTTTATGCATGTATACACATATAACTATATATATATATATATATAGTTATATATGTATACATGCATAAACACGCACACACACACAAATACGTATATACATTAATGTTCATATATCTCTAAGTAAGCCCATATCTATGACTGTATATATATATATATATATATATATATATATATATATATATATATATATATACACATATACATACATACATACATTCATATAAATGAGAAGATCTTTCCTTCCTTTGTTATTCTCTCTCTTTTCAGAGACGCTGAGACGCCCAATCTTGTTCAAGCATAATTTTTCACTCTAAACTTTGTCATGCGGCCGGCAACAGCTGTGGCAGGCCGCGAAAATAAAGATTTATTATAAGTTCTGGTGTTGCAGAAAACTCCCTATTGTCGAGATTGTGTGAAACGACCAGCTTAGACTTTGTGATATCATGTTAATACCCTTTCCTCAATCTGCGCAGCCGTCGTAATCAGCAAGAAGGATGGCGAGCGAGCGTGGATGGCAGCGCGAGCTCAAAACTCCTGGCGAGCGGTTGGCTTCCCTGCTTGGCTCGCCCAAGTTCTCGGACATCGAGCTCGTGTTCTCTAGCGACCACGGCTCCATCATGGTGAAGCCGGCTCTCTTGCTTTCAGTGAATGGATATAACTATGACCAATATCAATTGGAATGACGAAAGGAAGGAAGAATGATTGCTGATATGAAAAATCTTGAGGAGTTATAAAAATGATGCTAATCATAATGTAGATATGATAAAAAAAATTATTGATTAAGATATTAACGAATGTAACGATAGTTGTCACAGTAGTAACATCCATAAGAAAGTCATATCACTGAAAGGCAATATATATGCAGGAGAAGGCACTATCATATATCACTGAACAACACCAACAGTTTTTCAACGTTGATTCAATGTTCTTATGACCACAACAGCCTCCGCTCCGCAGGCGCACCGCGTGGTTCTGGCTATGAGTTCGCCGGTGTTCGAGGACTTGCTGTACGGGAGCCGCGCCGCCAGCAGGACGCTGCGGATCTACGAGGATCACCCGGAGGCCTTCGCCTGGATGCTGGGCTACATGTACTGCAACACCAAGAGTTTCCCCAGCCTTTCGCTGGCAATCGAGGTTAGCCGCTTGGCAGACAAGTACCAGATGGATACCCTGGCCGAACTTTGCTCTCAGGTAAGTAAATGTGCGATGGAAAGGTAAGTGTCATCTGCGCTTTTGTAAAATAGAAATCACTTCAGGCTTTAAAATGTAAAATAAAGAATTTAAGTTATTATTAATAATAATTTATACGCATACAGTGTTTTCTGGGCAGGCTAAGAAGAACGTGTGTAATAAATGCAACGAAAGAAAATATTGATACTTGCATTCCGTGACTTTATTCCAGAAAGTTACCTTAGTTTTGTATTCATATTTTGATATTTACCCTTAGTACATGGAGAATAATCTGAACGAAAAGAATCTTGCTGAAATTTACAATGCTGCCGTGAGCTTAAAGAACCCCAGCCTACTTCGGAGCTGCTCCCGGGTAAGTACATAATGAAAAATAAAGATAATTTCTACATCAACTGCAGTACTTTTACAATGATTCTCGCATCGAGAGCTTAGGCTTTCCATCCTTGTGAACTCAGTTTCAACTTGAATAACTTACAACCCATACGATGTCAGATGTTAATTGGATGAAGGTCAAAACTATATATGAATTAAGGGATTAAATCATATCTAACTGGAAATCAAGGAAGAATAGAACTCTGATACGACTAGGTTTACAGATCGTACGTGGTCGGACTTCAACGGTCCTTATGGAGCCGAACTTTGTCAGGCTAAGTCAGGACGCGCTGCTCCATCTTCTACAGACAACGCTTTACGTTAGCTCAGAAGTAAAGATCTTCCGTGCTGTGATTACTTGGTATGCTCTTTCAAAGCTGCTTTTATTGGGAGAGTTCAATGAACAAAGCTAACACATGATATCACACAGGGAATTCCATTTTGACCTTATAGAAGAGATAAAAAATAAAGTAAATCAATAAAACTGGTACTAAACCTATTACTCTGTGAGAATGCAGACTATTGGCATGGCAATGAGGTGGATGAATTATTTGATATATTTGTGTAGTCCTGTGAGTAGTGCTTCGATAATTTGAAATTACCCTTTTCTCTTAAAGGAGAAAAAAAAGATCCATATTGCCAAAGATAATATCGGAGTTCAAAATGGAATATCATGTGTGCATTGAAATGGTGTTACAGACAATATAATCAAATGAAGCTGGTGGCATTT
>NC_051394.1:26183588-26185220 GCF_015228065.2 Penaeus monodon
ATATATATGTATATATATATCTATTTTATATATATATATATATAATATATATATATATTATATATATATATATATGTATGGTATCTATATTATATGTATATATATATATATATATATATATAATATATATATATATATATATTTTATATATATATTATGTATGTGTATAATATATTATATATATATATATATATATATATATATATATATATAAAGTATATATATATATATATATATATATATATATATATATATATATATATATATATATATATAGCTAGTGTGGTATGTACTCTCTGGGAGCGATGACTGGAAAAGGCCAACTCCAGGGGTGACACTATTTCCATGCTCAGTATCTTATTCCTGACCTCTGTGACCAGCAGGGTAGGGTGTATTACAAAAAATTGGACAGAAATGATATGGAGTAAGAAAAACAGTCTATTACTATGTGGATAAAGCAAATCAAAGGGAAAATATAATCACTGGAAAATGGCATAAAAAGCTAAAAGCACTTGTGCAGAAAAAGAGAAAATAACATTACAAATGGGAGTCACGGAGTCTCGTCACCGGATATGAGTTCGTGTGCACCTAGCCTACAAGCCACCCACCTAATATCAATATCGATTCTGTTATTATTGTTGTCTACCTTCCAGTTGTTTCTGTATTGTTAACAATACTAAGAGCATTATAAAGTAAAATAAGATATATCTAAAAATCAAGGAAAAGGGTAAGCAGGTGGGATAGGTCAGACTAGTGATTGACTTATTAGGTACTAAGCACTTGTGGAGTCATATATGTATAGACAATTGATATCCTAAACCCCGGCAGGATAGGGTTAAAGCAATAGCACTTTAAAGAGGATCTTTAAAAAATTAAACATATGATATCATGTACAAAGCCAGCCTGTTCATTGTTTCTTTGTTCTATTTTAGAGCAAATTACATTATACAAAATTACAAGTGTAATGTTATGTAAACTGTAAACACACTTATTGAATAGCTAGATTATGATACAGACATTGTATATGAACTAGCTAATTAGATTCATATCTACAGAAGATAGACATGGCTTTTAGGCTGATGTGAAATAAAAGGGCTATAATGCTTGCCAAATTTCAAAATCAAGTTGAAATGTGATGGGCTATGGTGACTTAACTTGTAGAAGAAATGTCTGTAAAGTTTCTGCCTGCTATGGATGTACAAGGAAAAAATCCCAATTTATGTTTTAATTAACCCTTTGCCAACGGGCATGGCATGTACGTACATGCCATGCCCACTGTGAGTTTACTTGTTTAATTGTTTTTACACATAGATGGCTACACTTGTACTAAGTCACCAATGAGCCAGTTATGAGTACTGCCTGTCTCGCCCGTTCATCCTTTTCGCTGATTTACGAAAATATTTTACGTTATCTTATTTTGCTGTTACTAATGTTTATAACATTATATTAATTCTAATGTTTACAATAAAAATAACAACATCTTTCTTTCTTTCTTTGTTGGATTTCTTGGCTATCAACCAGCGGCATGTGGCCAAGGTTATTAAGCCAATGGATCCTATTTATTCTATCAATCTATATAAGGTCATAAAGTTTTGTCTCCTTAAAAAGTTATTCTTGCTGAATTTTTTTTAT
>NC_051394.1:26185320-26190320 GCF_015228065.2 Penaeus monodon
CTCCTTGGTACGTCAGCAGAGGACCTCTGATAAGGGATGTCAATTGTTCTCTCCTCTCCTTGATGTTGCAACAGATGGAGGAAGCTCGTGGAGGCTCCCACTCTCCTTGATAGCCAAGAGGATGGCTGTGCTCTCATCAGATGTGAGGACTCCTGAGGCATGATGTGTGAAACAAACTCTCAGTTGACATGGAGAGAAAGCGTATATGAGGCAGCAATGGTTCTATTTCTCGACGCAGAGCAGCATTCGAAGCCGGGGCACCACGTCTGTCAATTTGATGTTTGGTCCTAGTAAGTGGAAGAAAATGCTTTCTTAGTGGTGAAAATGCCACCAGCTTCATTTGATTATATTGTCTGTAACACCATTTCAATGCACACATGATATTCCATTTTGAACTCCGATATTATCTTTGGCAATGTGGATCTTTTTTTTTCCTTTAAGAGAAAAGGGTAATTTCAAATTATCGAAGCACTACTCACAGGACTACACAAATATATCAAATAATTCATCCACCTCATTGCCATGCCAATAGTCTGCATTCTCACAGAGTAATAGGTTTAGTACCAGTTTTATTGATTTACTTTATTTTTTATCTCTTCTATAAGGTCAAAATGGAATTCCCTGTGTGATATCATGTGTTAGCTTTGTTCATTGAACTCTCCCAATAAAAGCAGCTTGAAAGAGCATACCAAGTAATCACAGCACGGAAGATCTTTACTTCTGAGCTAACGTAAAGCGTTGTCTGTAGAAGATGGGAGCAGCGCGTCCTGACTTAGCCTGACAAAGTTCGGCTCCATAAGGACCGTTGAAGTCCGACCACGTACGATCTGTAAACCTAGTCGTATCAGAGTTCTATTCTTCCTTGATTTCCAGTTAGATATGATTTAATCCCTTAATTCATATATAGTTTTGACCTTCATCCAATTAACATCTGACATCGTATGGGTTGTAAGTTATTCAAGTTGAAACTGAGTTCACAAGGATGGAAAGCCTAAGCTCTCGATGCGAGAATCATTGTAAAAGTACTGCAGTTGATGTAGAAATTATCTTTATTTTTCATTATGTACTTACCCGGGAGCAGCTCCGAAGTAGGCTGGGGTTCTTTAAGCTCACGGCAGCATTGTAAATTTCAGCAAGATTCTTTTCGTTCAGATTATTCTCCATGTACTAAGGGTAAATATCAAAATATGAATACAAAACTAAGGTAACTTTATGGAATAAAGTCACGGAATGCAAGTATCAATATTTTCTTTCGTTGCATTTATTACACACGTTCTTCTTAGCCTGCCCAGAAAACACTGTATGCGTATAAATTATTATTAATAATAACTTAAATTCTTTATTTTACATTTTAAAGCCTGAAGTGATTTTATTTTACAAAAGCGCAGATGACACTTACCTTTCCATCGCACATTTACTTACCTGAGAGCAAAGTTCGGCCAGGGTATCCATCTGGTACTTGTCTGCCAAGCGGCTAACCTCGATTGCCAGCGAAAGGCTGGGGAAGCTCTTGGTGTTGCAGTACATGTAGCCCAGCATCCAGGCGAAGGCCTCCGGGTGATCCTCGTAGATCCGCAGCGTCCTGCTGGCGGCGCGGCTCCCGTACAGCAAGTCCTCGAACACCGGCGAACTCATAGCCAGAACCACGCGGTGCGCCTGCGGAGCGGAGGCTGTTGTGGTCATAAGAACATTGAATCAACGTTGAAAAACTGTTGGTGTTGTTCAGTGATATATGATAGTGCCTTCTCCTGCATATATATTGCCTTTCAGTGATATGACTTTCTTATGGATGTTACTACTGTGACAACTATCGTTACATTCGTTAATATCTTAATCAATAAATTTTTTATCATATCTACATTATGATTAGCATCATTTTTATAACTCCTCAAGATTTTTCATATCAGCAATCATTCTTCCTTCCTTTCGTCATTCCAATTGATATTGGTCATAGTTATATCCATTCACTGAAAGCAAGAGAGCCGGCTTCACCATGATGGAGCCGTGGTCGCTAGAGAACCCGAGCTCGATGTCCGAGAACTTGGGCGAGCCAAGCAGGGAAGCCAACCGCTCGCCAGGATTTTTTTGAGCTCGCGCTTGCCATCCACGCTCGCTCGCCATCCTTCTTGCTGATTACGACGGCTGCGCAGATTGAGGAAAGGGTATTAACATGATATCACAAAGTCTAAGCTGGTCGTTTCACACAATCTCGACAATAGGGAGTTTTCTGCAACACCAGAACTTATAATAAATCTTTATTTTCGCGGCCTGCCACAGCTGTTGCCGGCCGCATGACAAAGTTTAGAGTGAAAAATTATGCTTGAACAAGATTGGGCGTCTCAGCGTCTCTGAAAAGAGAGAGAATAACAAAGGAAGGAAAGATCTTCTCATTTATATGAGATGTATGTAGTAATGTATATTTATATATATATATATATATATATATATATATATATATATATATATATATATATACAGTCATAGATATGGGCTTACTTAGAGATATACGAACATTAATGTATATACGTATTTGTGTGTGTGTGCGTGTTTATGCATGTATACATATATAACTATAACTATATATATATATATATATATATATATATATATATATATATATATATATATATATATATATCCTAAACTCGTGTCACGTTAAATGAGCACAAGAAAGCGAGCGACAAGTCGTAGCTGCAGTCTTTAGAAAGTCCTCTCCATTCTAGTTAAGGCGGAGGCACGTCCTGAGTGCACCGGCCGGGCCGAACGGGGTGAAAGAGATTAAATACACGAGTGACTAGCTGCGAGATCTCATTGCCAGAGCAACCAGTGACAGGGTTTGGTTGAAAGCACTCTTCAAGGAAGGCTGCTCCTCAAACCTGGGATAGGAAAATAAGTCCAGCACCTTGTGGAGGGACCACGCCGGGTTGCTGCCTGTAAAAAGGAGGCCAAAGAAGCTTTAGAGTTCTGGGATCCGGAGAAATTCCCAGGTTTATCGAAAACGGTCTGCTGGTAGGGAAGCACCTATCGGCAGCTAGCAGAGTCCCTTGGGAGTCCGCTACTAAGAGTCTGGCCCCCTGGGCTGTGAGGTCAGAGGTCCAGATTAAGGTAGAGGGGCGAGGAGTTCCCAGGAAGGTCGACATGGGGGAACTGGCCTGTATGGCCAGTGAATGGCAAGACGAAGTCTGAGCATGGAGGCCAAGAAGAACAAAGGACGACCCAGAGGCTGTCCAATTCTTTGAGAGGAACAAGGCCCTTGTTGGAAAAAACCGGCTAGGACTACTGTCCACCCGCTCCATTCAGTGTTATGCTCAGGAAGTCCGTGATCAAGGGCCTCCGGGACGATAAGGCATTCGTCATACCTTGTAATTCCCTGTCCCCGGGGGACTTCTAAAGCCGCCAGAAAGTGAACTAACCCCCAGTCCCTCTCGAAGATCCACTACCGGCCCTGGACCTAGGCAGCATGGCCTTCTTTCTCTCCACCTGTGTTTCTCAGAACTTCCTGTCCACAGGGAGTGAGCGCCACGTGGAGGGGTAACTGCCGGACGCGCCACGTTGGGGAAGACAAAGGTTGTCGCATTATTTTACATTCATCAGTCAAAGAGTGAATGTGATGAAGAGAGACCTTTGGCGGCAGTTCTGTTTTGTTTCCCCATTTCGTTGGCAATATAGGGATGCTGGCAACCCCGTTATATTGCTCCAAGATTTTTTTTTTCAAATTCTCTCTAATGGAAGTACTTCCGTTTTCATTTCCCTCTGAGATGCATAATTCCTTGGGCTCAACTTGCATGCCAGGGTCATCTTGGGCGATATTACGTGATTTTCGTAAATATATAAGTCGTTGTCACATGCGACAGTCACGGAATCATAAGAATGGAGATGATTAAGTTTTTTTCATCAGTTCACTTTGAAATCCTCCGTAAAATGTGAGCAATGAAGCCCCTGTCAATGACGCTTACGTAGTGTAACATGAATAAACTAGAACATAGTTGATCAAACATCGTGAATTAACATTATGCAGCAAATCTAAAATTAAGGTTAAAAGAATCATGGGTTATGTTGGAAGTTTCTAAGCCAGCACGCACTATTTTGCCCTATATCTCTTGCAGGGAAACTTTGTCACCGTGTCACTCAGACGTACACCAATTTGCAAATCATTTCTGTGTTGAATTCAAGTTTGATATGATTTTGCGTTGTTTTTGTTGTATTTACATTTTCGAGTTGGTTTCTTTTCAACATGATCAGCCGCTCAGTTAATCACTTAAGAAAAAAAAGGCATTTCCATGTATATAGTTGCAAATATTTTTTTAGTTTAGTTTACAACTAAATCCTTACAAATCATTTTCTCTTTATCTAAACTGTGTAAACAAAGAGGAAATAGAATAAAAGAAAAAAAGGCCCATAATGCCCCATGATGCAGAGAAAGATGACCACTTACTAGAACCCATGCAACCGATGACCCGGAATTCGTCACGGTTGAAACCCGAGTGCCCAAGATGCCGTTGGAATTACGCCGTCCGATAGAACGAGGTGGAGCGCCAGCCGAGGGCAGATGCAGATAATGCAAGCGCGTGCAAGTCGACGTAACTCCAGCCCAGGACGAGGCGCACGGGGTTGTTGCCAGGGTAGATAGACGAGCAGTATAGAATGTACTAAAAGCTATGCTTGAATCTATGCTTGCCTGCTACGTGATCAGTTAATCGATTCATATACAATGTTCATTCCACAATCCATTCACATGTAACAGTTTATAATCAGGCCTGTTCTTCGTAGATTAATATTAATTTTAGGGAAGTTCATTACTAACCTACATGAAGGGGGGGGGGGGGGGTTAGATGCCAAGGAGAATAGCCACTCAGCAGAAAGTTGTGTCATCCCAACACTTAACCAACCAACAGTTATCATATATTGATCAAAGTACCATATAATATTGACAAACATTAGCTGTGCTGCTATTAGGTGATCACTCCGCCAGTGTAGCTGTTTCTCTCTACATTGTACCT
>NC_051394.1:26193228-26203228 GCF_015228065.2 Penaeus monodon
GTATATATGATTTTATTTATATTATATGTATATATATATAATTATTATTTAATCTTTTATATATTTTTATATTATATATATATTATATATATATAAAATGTATATATATATTTATATATATATATTTTTTTATATTATTTATATAACGTTATATATATATTATATATATTTATATATTATATAATATATATATTTATCTTTATTATTTTAATTATTTATTGATGATGATGTTGTAGAATTATTTTCTATTATGTTTATTAATTATTATTATATTTTATTATTGTCCACTACCTTTCCCTTATTTATATTTCTTTAATTAAATATTTAACTTTTAACTCTACTATTATCGTTTATTAATTATTATTTATTTATATTATAAAATAATTTTTAAATATATTATTATATATATATATATATATATATATATATATATATTATATATGTATACATAAATTTCTCTCTTTTGTACATTAATACTGATTATATAATTACAACGGAAACAAGAAACAAGATACAACAGCAACACAAATTATAAAAGTAAATCTCGGGAGAAATACCAAACACTGAAACAAAATAAGATGTTTTGCTTACGATTATTCTCCAGAGGTGAAAAGTGGAGTATGTGACTGTCATGTTTGCATGACGACACTACACTCACCTACAACGGACATCCAGGCATTCAAATTTCTGTACACTGTCGTCACGCCGACATGACACGTCACATCTTCCACATTCCACATATGGAAAACTTAATAAATGCAATGCGCATGGTGTGGTCTCCTGCTGTCCTGGTCCTCCTGTTTATATTATATATATATATATATATATATATATATATATATATATATATATATATATATATATATAGTATATATATGTACATATATGTATAATATCTATATAGATAAATAGAAATATTACTTTATATATATATATATATATATATATATATATATATATAATTTTAAAATATAAAAACAACACGAGAAAAACACACCCACAAAACCCCACACACACACACACCCCCACACACACACACACACACACACACACACACACAACACACCACACACACAAAAACACACACACACACACACACATAATATATATATATATATATATATATATATATATATATATATATATATTATAAATATATATATAATAGATGGGGTAAATCGTGACATATATACTTATGTGTGTTTTGGTGTGTTTTGGGGTGTGTATACAAAATACGTGTGTGTATGTATATTACAATACGTGTGGTGTGTATATATTTTATATATATAAAATATATATATATATATTATATATATATATTATATATATAGTATATATATATATTATTATATATATTTTATATATTTTATATTATATAATTTTTTTTTAATATATATAATATATATATTTTATATATTATATATATATATATATATATATAATTATTATATAATGTGTGTTGTGTGTGTGTGTGTGTGGTGTGTGTGTTCTTTTTTTTTTGTTTTTTTTTTTTTTGGTTGTTTTTGTGGTGTTTTGTGTGTGTGGTGTGTGTGCGTGGTGTGTGTGTTGTGTGGTGTTGGGTGGGGGTGTGGGGTGTGTGTGTGTGTTTTGTGTGTGTGTTTGTGTGTGTGTGTGTGTGTGTGGTGTGTGTGGGTGTTGTGTGTGTTGTGTGCGGGGTGTGGGGGTTTGTGGGGTTGTTTTATGCATTTATGTACAAAGCGACCAACGACAAGGTCTATACAAACCTTAATTATATATATATATCATATATATTATTATATATAATATAAAAATATTTATATAATATATATATATAATATAACGGGTTATTTGATGTTTTCACTATGTAATATGTTAAGATGATTGTGTGAGTGAGGATTTGGGTGGTCGAGCCATTTGCGTATACTCGTCGACGGTTCACGAATCCGAAACAAAAGTGAGGTCGGCGACCACGACAGCATGACCTGCCACTTGGTTCCGATCTCTACACCCGTTCACTTCATTCTCCGTGAATGATTTTGATGCACGAAGTTATTAAGTCTTACACAGACACGAACAGCCCGTCTTTACGATCAAGCCATTCATGCCTCGGGTGTTGGGTATAAGCCCATACCGAACGCCCAATCTACAGTGCTTCTCTTCCCCCGATTTAAATCCTTTTTTTTTTTTTTGTTTTTTTAAGGAATAATACGTGAAAAACTGCAACTTATATTTTTATTCAAAAACCCCGATTAACCCTTACTTAAAAGGATCATAAATAAAAAAAGAACAAAAGGGGGAAAAAAAGAGTTAAGTTACACTAACCCCGGGTAAAATATATATTATATATATATATATAATATATATATATATATAAAAGATATTATATTATACCCGGGCTTAGTGTAAATTAAAATAGTCTTTTTCACCCTTTGTTCTTTTTTATTTATGCTTCCTAGAGATTTGACATAAAATAAATGATATTGGGGCTGTTTCCTCCCATCTTTATGAACATGTTATTGCCTTTTTTCATATGTATGAATATAAATTATATATATATATATATATACATATATATATATATATATATATATATATATATATATATATATATATATATATATATATATATATATATCCCTTTCAGTTCACAGAAAAAAACAAAAGGTCATATGGGGCCAACTTTACGGCTAAACCTACTAGAGACGCGATAAAAATGTCCGTATCCCCCGTGACGTGAAAGCGGTTGAAAGTGATTCGTCTTGCGACAGAGAATACGGTAGGCTCTTCTGTGAAAAAAGATAATTTCTTTGCTGTTAATGCTACAACTAATGTATTTACGTGATACTGATGGGCAGAGTTTTGGTGAAATGTAGAGATAATGGATACCACATATTTGCGATGAATGTGAAGAAGTATAGATTTAAGGCAAACATGTAAAATATAACCTGCTGTTTTTAGCTCAAGTGTTTTATATTCTTTGTATGCATATATAACGTTTCATGTGTATGTAACGTTATGCAGAATACAATTTTAAAATTTGGGAATTACTATCTGAATCATGTAGGCCTATGTCATGTATGCTTCACAAACTGCCAAAGCATTTCAAATAAAATGCTCCCTCAAAAAGATAAGGAAAAATGCGAGGTAAACTTTGATTTGTGTAACATATATACGAAATTGAGAAAGTAATCTGTGGAAAATCTCTACAAAAGCAAGGCCAAACACTTTAGAGCTGCAATTTTCACTAGGCGAGAAGCGGATAATATAATAATAATAAAAAAAGCGATAACAAGAAACACAAGAATTTTTATTTTTTTCCTAGGGGTCTAGGGCGTAGTCCTTAGCCCTATTGTGCTTTATTTATCTGTCGTATTTTAACTTAATTTTCCCAACGATATATAAATTTACAAAAACTTAGGGGGTTTGGATTGGGAAGTTCCTGAAAGAACCGTGTTCCCGACCGCTGCACCTCCAGTCCCTAGTTTAAAAATGAAATTTTTGGGGATAGACAAAGTAAGGGTTCACTTCTTATTAAAGTATAGTTACTGTACTGAGTCTCCCCGAAATGTTTGGAAAAAGTACTAATTTTTTTAATTGATTTAAAAGGGTACGCTAGAGGGGAAAAAACTGATTTTGTCGAAGTAAAAAAAATAGGGTTTTGATGCACCCCTTCTCGTTATTTCTAATTTTGTAGCAAATACAAACTGCCCCGGAAAATAGATACCCCCAAACACAGAGCATAACAGGTGATAAACTGTAGTTTTATCGTTTGATATCCCCGAAAACTGCATACAAAAACGATTGTGCCAATGAAGGTAAAATTAGAGAGAACAGCCCCGGGCGGAGTGATCACCTAATAGCAGCACAGCTAATGTTTGTCAAAATTAATGGTACTTTTTCAATATTTTAAATGTTTTTTGGGTTTAATGTTGGGATGACACCTTTTTGCTGAGTGGCTATTCTCCTGGCATCTAAACCCCCCCCCCCCCCTTTATGTAGGTTATAATGAACTTCCCTAAAATTAAATTAAATTTACAAAAACAGGGCCCGATTATAAAACTGTTTCATGTGAATGGATTTGGAATGAACATTGTATATAATCGATTAAAATGTCAGTACAGGAAAACATAGATTCAAAACATACTTTTATACATTCTATACGCCGTCTATCTACCCTGGCAACCCCCCCGTGCGCTGTCCCGGGGGTGGAGTTACGTCGACTTGCACGCGCTTGCATTATCTGATCTGCCCTCGGCTTGGGGGCTCCCCCCGTTCTATCGGAAAGGGGTAAATTTCCCAAAGGGATCGGGCCTCGGGTTTCAACCGTGCGAATTCCGGGTCTCGGTGCATGGTTCTAGTAAAATGGTCATCTTTCCTGCTCATGGGGGATTATGGGGGCCTTTTTTTTTTTTTTATTCTTTTCCCCCTTTTTTTACACATTTAGAAAAGAGAAATGATTTTTAAGGTTTTTTTGTAAACTAAACTAAAAAAATATTTGCAATTTTAAAGGAAAATGCCTTTTTTTTTTTAATGATTAACTGAGCGGGGATCTGTTGAAAAGAAACCAACTCGAAAATGTAAATAAACAAAAAAAAACGCAAAATCATATAAACTTAAATTTAACACAGAAAGATTTGCAAAATTTGGGGTACTCTGAGTGACACGGGGCAAAGTTTTTCCCCCAAGAGTAAGGGCAAATGTCGTGCTGGCTTAGAAAATTCCCAAAATAACCCCTGATTCTTTTAACCTTAATTTTAGATTTGTTGCATAATGTTAATTCACGATGTTTTATCAACTATGTTCTATTTTATTCATGTTACATACAAAGCTAAAAATTGACAGGGGCTTCATTGCTAACTTTTTAGGAGGATTTCAAAGTAACTGATGAAAAAAATTTAAAATCTCTCCATTCTTTTTTTTTCCAAAATGCGCATGTGACAAGTTATTTTTTACGAAAATCAGAATATGCCCAAGATGCCCCGGCATGCAAGTTACCCCAAGGAAATTTTATGCATCCAGGGGGGAAATGAAAACGGAAGTACTTCCTTAGAGAGAATTTAAAAAAAAAAAAATCTTGGGAGCAATTAACGGGGGCCGATCCCATATTGCCAAAGAAAGGGGAAACAAACAAACTTTTCCGCCAAAAAGGTTTTTCCTTCATCACTTCACTCTTTGACTGATAATGTAAATAATGCGAAAAACCCTTTTTCTTCCCCAAGTGGGCGTCCGGCAAATTACCCTCCCCTGGGGGCCCACTCCCTGTGGACAGGAAATTCTGAGAAAAACAAGGTGGAGAGAAGAAGGCCCCGCGCCTGGGCCCCGGGCCGGGAGGGATCTTCGAGAGGGACTGGGGGTTATTACTTTTTGGGGGCTTTTTGAAGTCCCCCGGGGACGGGGAAATTTCAAAGGAGACGAATGCCTTATCGTCCCCCGGGGGCCCTTTATCACGGACTTTGGCATAACACTGAATGGAGGGGTTGGGAGTAGTCCTGCGGTTTTTTCCAAAAAGGGCCTTTCCCCCAAAAAATTG
The DNA here is from genome assembly GCF_015228065.2 of Penaeus monodon. NCBI lineage: Eukaryota > Metazoa > Arthropoda > Malacostraca > Decapoda > Penaeidae > Penaeus > Penaeus monodon. The sequence continues at coordinate 26,198,741 of NC_051394.1, forward strand.
GACAGCCTGGGGTGCCTTTGTTTTTTTTCGGCCCCCTGTCAGACTTCGTTTTCCCCATTCATGGCCCTGGTACGTTCCCCCAGTCGCCTTCCTGGGAACCCCTCGCCCCTTCCCCAAAATCTGGACCCGACCTCACAGCCCAGGGGGCCAGATTTAGTAGGGACCCCCCAAGGGGACTCGTAGCTGGTAGGGGGGCCCCCCCTACCACAGACCGTTTCGAAAAAACCTGGAATTTCCCTCCGGACCCCAGAACTCTAAAGTTTTTTGGCCCCTTTTTTTACAGGCAGCAACCCGGGCGGGTCCCCCACAAGGTGCTGGACTTATTTCCTATCCCAGTTTGAGGAGAGCCTTCCTTTGAAGAGTGCTTTCAACCAAAACCCCTGTCATGGTTGCTCTGGCAATGAGACTCGCAGCTATCATCGTTTTTTAATCTCTTCACCCCGTTGGGCCCGGCCCGGTTGCACTCCGGGGACGTGCCCCCGCCTAACTAGAAGGAGAGGACTTTCTAAAACTGCACTACGCTTGCGCCGTTTTCTTTGTCTTTTAACGGACACGATTTTAGGATATATATATATATTTTATTATAATATATAATATAAATTATAATAAATTTTATATATTATATTATATATGTATACTGCATAAACACGCACACACAACAAATAGTATTACTTAAGTTTATATCTCTAAGTAACCCCCTACTATGATGTATATAATATATATATAATATATATATTTTATATATATATATATATATATATACAACATATACATACATACATACATTCATATAAATGAGAAGATCTTTCCTTCCTTTGTTATTCTCTCTCTTTTCAGAGACGCTGAGACGCCCAATCTTGTTCAGCATAATTTTTCACTCAAAACTTTGTCATGCGGCCGGCAACAGCTGTGGCAGGCCGCGAAATAAAGATTTATTATAAGTTCTGGTGTTGCAAAAAAACTCCCTTTGTCGAGATTGTGTGAAACGACCAGCTTAGACTTTGTGATTTTGTTAATACCCTTTCCTCAATCTGGGGCAGCCGTCGTAATCAGCAAGAAGGATGGCGAGCGAGCGTGGATGGCAGCGCGAGCTCAAAACTCTGGCGAGCGGTTGGCTTCCCTGCTTGGCTCCCCCAAGTTCTCGGACATCGAGCTCGTGTTCTCAGCGACCACGGCCCCCATCATGGTGAAGCCGGCTCTCTTGCTTTCAGTGAAGGTATAACTATGACCAATATAAATTTGGAAGACGAAAGGAAAGGGAAGAATGATTGCTGATATGAAAAATCTTGAGGAGTTAAAAAAATGATGCTAATCATAATGTAGATAGATAAAAAATTTATTGATTAAGATTTTAAACGAATAACGATATTTTGTCACAGTAGTAACATCCATAAGAAGTCATATCACTGAAAGGCAATATATATGCAGGAGAAGGCACTATCATATATCACTGACAACACCAACATTTTTTTTCAACGTGATTAAATTTTCTTATGACCACAACAGCCTCCGCTCCGCAGGCGCACCGCGTGGTTCGGCTATGAGTTCGCCGGTGTTCGGGGACTTGCTGTACGGGAGCCGCGCCGCCAGCAGGACGCTGCGATCTACGAGGATCACCCGGGGGCCTTCGCCTGGATGCGGGGCTACATGTACTGCAACACCAAGAGTTCCCAGCCTTTCGCGGGCAACGGGGTTAGCCGCTTGGCAGACAAGTCCCAGATGGATCCCCTGGCCGAACTTCCCTCTCGGGTTTAAGTAAATGTGCGATGGAAAGGTAAGTGTCATCTGCGTTTTTGTAAAATAAATCCTTCAGGCTTTAAAATGTAAAATAAAGAATTTAATTTAATTATTAATAATAATTTATACGCATACAGTGTTTTCTGGCAGGCTAAAAAGAACGTGTGTAATAAATGCAACGAAAGAAAATATTGATTACTTGCATTCCGTGACTTATTCCATAAAGTTACCTTTGTTTTTTTATTCATATTTTGATATTTACCCTTAGTACATGGAGAATAATCTGAACGAAAGAATCTTGCTGAAATTTACAATGCTGCCGTGAGCTTTAAAGAACCCCAGCCTACTTCGGAGCTGCTCCCGGGTAAGTACATAATGAAAAATAAAGATAATTTCTACATCAACTGCAGTACTTTTACAATGATTCTCGCATCGAGAGCTTAGGCTTTCCATCCTTGTGAACTCAGTTCAACTTTAATAACTTACAACCCATACGATGTCAGATGTTAATTGGATGAAGGTCAAAACTATATATGAATTAAGGGATTAAATCATATCTAACTGGAAATCAAGGAAGAATAGAACTCTGATACGACTAGGTTTACAGATCGTACGTGGTCGGACTTCAACGGTCCTTATGGAGCCGAACTTTGTCAGGCTAAGTCAGGACGCGCTGCTCCATCTTCTACAGACAACGCTTTACGTTAGCTCAGAAGTAAAGATCTTCCGTGCTGTGATTACTTGGTATGCTCTTTCAAAGCTGCTTTTATTGGGAGAGTCAATGAACAAAGCTAACACATGATATCACACAGGGAATTCCATTTGACCTTATAGAAGAGATAAAAAATAAAGTAAATCAATAAAACTGGTACTAAACCTATTACTCGTGAGAATGCAGACTATTGGCATGGCAATGAGGTGGATGAATTATTTGATATATTTGTGTAGTCCTGTGAGTAGTGCTTCGATAATTTGAAATTACCCTTTTCTCTTAAAGGAAAAAAAAAAAGATCCACATTGCCAAAGATAATATCGGAGTTCAAAATGGAATATCATGTGTGCATTGAAATGGTGTTACAGACAATATAATCAAATGAAGTGGTGGCATTTTCACCACTAAGAAGCATTTTTTTCCACTTACTAGGACAAACATCAAATTGACAGACGTGGTGCCCCGGGCTTCGAATGCTGCTTGCGTCGAGAAATAGAACCATTGCTGCCTATATACGTTCTCTCCATGTCAAAAATGATCGAGTTTTGTTCACACATCATGCCATTCAGGAGTCCTCACAATCTGATGAGAGCACAGCCATCCTCTTGGCTATCAAGGAGATGGGAGCCTCCACGAGCTTCCACCATCTGTTGCAACATCAAGGAGAGGAGAGAACAATTTGACAAATCCCTTATCAAGAGGCTTCCCCTGCCTGACGTGACCAAGGGAGGAATCAGTTCTCACACCTACTCCTATGAGCACCATGTGCTGATAGCTAACCTCAAGAGCAGCAAGACCATTCATCACATCATGTAGAATACAAGGCACTCAGGATATCCAGCATGATAGCCACAGTGAGAGACCCTGCTAAACAAGTGGTTGGGGTGTACACATCTGTGAAGCCAAATGAGTGTTCGAGAGAGTTATCACCTTCATCCTGGCATGCTGTGCTCAGTCACGGGAGTGTCATCGGAAGGAAGCAGAGTGCTCTGCACCGATTCACTTGCAGTCACGATGGTGTTATCTTTGATGGAGAGAAGGTGACATCATGCGAATATCCTATAGTTTTGCATTACTGCACTTCAGTGAGTAGATGTTACCAATCATTATTCATCTTTAATCTTCTTTGCACATAACAGATGTTTCTTTTCCACATAGTGCTTGATATGTTCTGATAATCACGAAAGTCAAACTTTCTCATGATTGTTTTACAGTACAATTATTATAAGTGATCTGAATGACATTACAGAACGCAAAGGATTATAGGATTTTATCATTTTCTTGTAAAAGTATACATATGTGAAATTGAATGCTTCAATGGCAGCTAACTGGACATAACCAAGATAGATTGTATGGTCTTTATTACATAGAAACATTATACTTGGTTTTAAAAGTAATCTCCTGTCCCTTACCACATATATATATAATTAATATTGTACCTGGAAACACTTATGTCATCTGCATAAAAAGAATTGCTGAATGGCTATGAGAAATGGTTCAGAGGATAAAATTGAGATTTGAGAACTTCAAACGCTTTTGACACCCCCTTTTCAAATTAAAGTTTTTACATCACAAAAAGGAATACAAAAAAACAAATACATTATGATTTACCAGCATGGAAAGCAATGTGTTGTATTAGTCAATATGTTTAACCAAAAATGATATATGGAAACTGACACCTCCAGTATTGGTTGGTATAAAGGAAGCAGTAAGAAAGTATAGTCTGTGGCAATACAAGGAGAAGTAGGAGAAAAAAAGGAGAAGAAAAAACAAGGTATTAATAGATACAGGAATAACACACCTTTATGATTACAATGATAAAACAAATGAAGTTCAGAAACTTCCTCCTAGGTAAAATGTTATTTAAAATAACCTAAAAGGAAAGAAAATGTCAGTTCTATTTATACATATTTATTGAAATTCCAATTTATAAATAATTTGTTTACTAAGAATCACCTTAGTAAAATGTTTCAGCTGTAACTTACAAATCTCTCTCCAACATGTTTTCTGTACTTGATCTATTCACATCTAACAGAGCA
>NC_051394.1:26210728-26215728 GCF_015228065.2 Penaeus monodon
ATATTGTATCATTTCCACTGGTAAATGAAGGTGGAATGTACATTTCCCCACAATGCCAAGTGGGACACCCCTTGGAATGTGGACTGCATTATTTCTGGCAATATATGCGAAGTAATTAATATTCTATGAATGGAATGCTTGTGTTTGTAATGAAACCTGTGACTAGCTTATGATATTTTGCAAATATTTTCACTGATAGTTAGTAACACCCATCAGAAATATATAAAAAAGTTTGAAGGCTTTATACTGTTTTGTCCAATGCATTCACTTAAAATATCACAATTGGAAATAGTAACTGACAGCTTCAGCACACTCATGATTGCCAAACATAAATGACAATGTTTAATCTCAATTTAATCTCTGACAAAATATGCATTTGTGAAGAAACTTTTCAATTAAAATTATAGATGTAAAACATATTATTTAAGTAGATAAGACATGAAATACATTTCACTTTGTCTGTAAACATAATTCTTAAGGTTTTCTCACTTGATTTATTGACTCCTGCATGGCTTCCTCAGGAAATTTACAAATGAAAAATTACCTAATTGCTTAATGAGTTGCTTATGCTGACGACTTGTAAAAGGCCCAGAATGCACACTCAAGTCACATGGAGGAATTCCCTTTAAAAATGATTTTGAGATTTGCAGAGGGGAAAATTACATCAGAAATTTCTGACAGGTTAAGGAAAACTGTTTGTCAAGCACATTCCAAGTTGATATTCATGTGTTTCATATCGTCTTTTTGATTCTCAACATGTTTAGAGAATACAAAGAAGTAAAAGAAAATATCCCAGACTATTACAATCTTTTAAATGCCTTGTAAATATGGCATATACTAATCTATTTATTCTAACTCATATTTCCTTATATTTCTCTGCCTTTGTCTCTCTCTCTCTCTCTCACTAGCTTGCTCACTCATGCAAAATATAGAGAGAAGGAAGGAACATCATCATCATCACCATCAAGGGGCTAACGCCGACGGAGGCTCATGGCTGCATCCACCCTTCGCTTCCAGCCATGAGGATCCCTCATGGTGGGTCTCCAGGCAGGCCCTCGGCCCATCTCTAATTCCTCGCGGCAGGTCTTGTTGAGCTGACCAAGCCATCACTTCCTGGGTCATCCCACAGGCCTCCTCCAACCAGGTTTGTCTCGCAAAGAGACAACCAGATGGGCAAATTCATCCACAGGGAAATGAGCTAGGTGCTCATATAGCTGGAGTTGGTGATCCCGGATTATGCAAGTAACAGGTTTCATGCTAGTCTCATGGTGTAGTCGTCGGTTGGACACGTGGTCCTGCCAACTGTACCTCATGATCCGGTGAAGAGATGTTACAAAGTGCATCAAAATGAGACTCCAAGGCACTAGATAGCATCCAGGTTTAGCTTCCATGGAGCAAAACTGGCAGTATCAAGGCCTTGAAGACATGTAGCTTGGTCTTTCTGCATAGGTACTGACATCTCCAAATGCTCTTATTGATCAAGTTCATGGCTCATGTTGCCAGACTAATCTGTCTACTGACTTCTTGGTCTCACAGCCCAAAGATATGGACTACGCTACCAAGGTATGTGAAACTCTCTGTGACTTCAATGTCCTTGCCGCAAGCATGGATCGACTAAACGGGTTCCCCTAACAGGCCCCCAGAGTCCTGAATCTTGGTCTTGGTCCAGGAGACCTCTAGGCCCAAGGACTTCGCCTCATTTCTAAATGCATCAAGATATGCCATCAGTGACTCCAGGGACTCAGATAGGATAGCAACATCAATGGCAAAGTCAAGGTCTGAGAACTTGATATTGCCCAGGACACAGCCTTGCCTCACCCCAGAATTAACAAAGAAGATATTTGACAGACCCCCACCACACTTTACAGTACTTTCAGTATTGGCATATAGGCTTGCTATTTGGCCAATAATCTGTGTCGGATTTCCCCTGAATCTCTGGATCTCCCATAGCAATGCACGATGCAACGAGTCAAACCCCTCCTGTCTTGAGGTTGATGCAAGCAAACCACAACAAAACTCACGACGGTGTTCCACAATTACTCGAAGCACTAGTATTCGGTCTATTGTGGACTTGCCAGGAATGAATCCAGACTACTCCAGTCTCTGATGCCTTAGTAGGTGGTTTCAGATCCGTTTCAGAAGAATGTTGGCAAAAACTTTGCCTGGTATGCTGAGTAGTGTAATGCCACGGTAGTTGCTTCAGTCCCAACAATCCCCTTTCCCCTTCTAGAGAGGGATGACCACGCCTCTCAACAAGTCAGGGGGAATGGTATCAGACTGCCAAATGGCAGTCAAGACTGTATGCAAGACCCTAGCCAAGGATCACCTCCAGCATTTAGAAGTTCAGCAGGGATATCACATATGCCTACAGATTTACCACTCTTCAGCTTGGAAATCGCTATCCTAACCTCAGTTAGGGTAGGAGTTTCCTAGCTGATGGGTGGGTCCGGTGCAGGTATAGTGATATCGCTTGCATCCAAGGTAACTGTTGGAGGGTCTACCTGGTACAACTGCCCAATGTTCATGAACCCCAACATGATCTGAGATGATTTGTCCATCCACTGATCAGACTGCAGTCACCTGTGAGGAGGGCTTGGTAGGCAGGGCGAAGGTCATTTACCAAGAAATGGCCTTCAACCTCCTCAGCAAGATTCCTGATGAACTGTTCCTTGTCCCTTCTCAGCAGTGTCTGAGCCCTACGCACCAAGAGTGACGCAAGACCTGATTGTCATTCAGTTGAGCCATGTGACACGCTTCAGTAGCCTCCAATGTCTCCAAGGAGATGGAATTCTGCTTTGTCCTCAGATGTATGCCAATGGACTCCTGTGCTGCTTTGATTGTTCTGTGCTTGAGGGACTCCCAAAGAGCAACTGGGTCCGTCAGGTTTTCAAATTCTTTAAATTGATCAGAAACTGCCATGGTGAACCCACGGGCATACTCCTCCTCCCTCAGTCTGTCCATGTGAAACACCTTAGAGTGGCCACTAGAGGGATGAAATGTTTTGAAGTGGACCCATAGGGTAGCCACTACCAGCCTATGGTCAATGCCACAGAACCTGACACTCTGGGAAACCAAGGAGGATCCCCATTTCATGCTAACAAGAATGTGATTGATCTCCTTGGCCACTGTACCCGTATCACTGTACCATGTTCAGCAATGCGGGTTGGAGTGCAGATACTAGGAGCCAGAGATCCTCATTCTCTGGGACCTAGCAAAGTCCCAGAGAAGGAGGCTGTTTTCGCTGCTGGGGTCAGCTCCCTAGCCATGGGGGCCGACAGAAATACATATATATTATATATATATACACATATATATATATATGTATATATATATATATATATATATACATATATATATTATATATATATATATATATATATATATATATATATATATATATATATATATATATATATCATCATCATCATCAAGGGGCTAACGCCGACGGGGGCGCATGGCCGCATCCACCCTTCGCTTCCAGCCACGAGGATCCCTCGAGGCGAGTCTCCAGGCAGGCACACGGCCCATCTCTAGTTCCTCACGACAGGTCTCGTCGAGCTGCCCAAGCCATGATCTCCTAGGACGTCCCACAGGTCTCCTCCACCCAGGGTTGTCTCGCAGGGAGACAACCTGGTGGGCAGGGTCGTCCATAGGGAGGCGAGCTAGGTGGCCATATAGCCTGAGTTGGCGATCCCGGATTATGCAAGTAACAGGTCCCATGCCAGTCTCACGGTGTAACCGCCGGTTGGACACGTGGTCCTGCCAACTGTACCCCATGATCCGGCGAAGGGACTTGTTACAAAAGGCATCAAGGCGAGACTCCAAGGCACTGGATAGCGTCCAGGTTTCGCTTCCATAGAGCAAAACTGGAAGTATCAAGGCCTTGAAGACACGCAGCTTGGTCCTTCTGCATAGGTACCGACATCTCCAAACGCTCTTGTTGATCGAGTTCATGGCTCCTGTTGCCAGACCAATCCGTCTACTGACTTCCTGGTCTGACAACCCAGAGATATGGACTACGCTACCAAGGTATGTAAAACTTTCTGTGACTTCAACGTCCTCGCCGCAAGCATGGATCGACTGAACGGGTTCCCCTAACAGGCCCCCAAAGTCCTGAATCTTGGTCTTGGTCCAGGAGACCTCTAAGCTTGGGGCTTCGCCTCATTGCTAAATGCATCAAGAGCCGCCACAAGTGACTCCAAGGACTCAGATATATATATATATATATATATATATATATATATATATATATATATATATATATATATATATATACATATATATATATATATATATATATATATATATATATATATATAATATATATATTATGTATATATATATATATACATACACACATACATACATATACAGACATGTACATACCTATACATATATATATATATGTGTGTGTGGGTGTGGGTGTGGGTGTGTGTGTGTGTGGTGTGTGTGTGTGGGTGTGTGTGTGTGTGTGTGTGTGTGTGTGTGTGTGTGGTTTTGTGTGTGTTTTGTGTGTGTATGTGTGTTATATATATATGTATATGTATATATATATATATATATATATATATACTATATATATATATTAATATATATATATACTATATATATAGATAGATAGATAGATAGATATATAGATAGGCTATATAATTATATATATATATATATATATATCTATATATATATATATATATAATATAGAGAGAGAGAGAGAGAGAGAGAGAGAGAGAGAGAGAGAGAGAGAGAGAGAGAGAGAGAGAGAGAGAGAGAGAGAGAGAGACACACAACATATATATTTATATATATATGTATATATACATATATATATACATATATATATATGCCTGTTTTCCGGAGGCGAATCTATACCAGAGGTTCAGGGTCATCAAACCTCGACTCCCTCATTTCTATGGGCTTCCTAAAACCCATAAGCCGGCCGTGCCTCTGCGCCCCATCATCTCCTCCCGGGGATCTGTGACGCACCCTCTTGCTGCCTGCTG
>NC_051394.1:26220728-26275728 GCF_015228065.2 Penaeus monodon
GATTTGTTTTGGAATATAAACCATAGATGTTAAATAGTATGTTCATAATACTCCATTTCTTTGGTGCTAAAATTATTGCTTGTTGTTAAATTTCTGCCTTTGCTTGTCACAATGTTGCTTTCCACATTTCTGGAGGCTGGACCTTCCCTTCCTTTGTAGTGGGAGGAGTTTCCTCACTTGCTTTTGTGTGAACAAGGACACTAAATGGGATTGAGTGTCCTTGTCTTTCCACCCCCATTATTTTTCCTGTTTTCTTTTTGCTGATTTACCAAACTCCTCTGTATTGTCTTTCTTTGAAGCTTAAGTTGCTGGGGTTATCCATACATCTTCCAGTTTCTTATCTTTTTTAGTTTCATGGTATTCCCTTTCAGTTCCGTGTTTTCAATTTTAAAGGCACTTTCTATTATAATGGTTTCATCTACTTATAAAATATTTGATCAATTCAGTGTCATTTTCTTTTCTTTTCTCATTATCACCTTTTTCTTCAGCAATGTATAAAAATAATATGTTTGATCTAAATGTCTTTCCTTTTCTTTTCTTTTCACTTTAATTTTTTTTCTTTGTTTTAATTTCTGTTTTTGGGAATGGTTAACAACCTACTAGTTAGCCTGTGTCTGATTTATTTGTTTCTTTATTTTGCTTTAATATTTCTGAGAAGTTTGACTCCACTTCACTCTTTACAGTTTCTTTTGTTATGCTTTGTTTTCTCTAAAATGTTTACTATCATTTTCTTTGTCATTCAATTCTTTGTATACTATGTTAGTCCATGTTCATTTCCCCCTCATTGAGGCATCAACTCTAAACTCTATGTGGATTAACAAGATTTTCTTTTGGGAAAAAATACACTGAACTGATCATGATCTGATGTTTGTTAAATGTTCTTTGCTACTGAGTGTTTTGTATTGCTATACTTATAAACATTTGGCATGGAAAAAAAATAAGAAAATAGTGGATAGCTTTGTTATCCTTTAACTGGAGTCGTGGTGTTCAAATTCACATATAACCATATCTCTTGTATATATAATGCTGCAAACTTACTTTAAACTCATGTGTGTAACTGCAGGTACGAAGGTCTATGAATCGTAACGTGGCATCTGTAGTAGCTGCCACCAACTGTGTTGATGGAGCTGCCATTGCAGTCAGCACCTGTCAGGGAGGAAATAAAGGAAAACTCATAATCAAAATTTGAAAGTGCTAGTAACAGGTTCTATTTACAAAGTTTAATTTCAATTTTCTCCAAACTCAGCAGCATGAAAAAAGAAAATAAACTTGCAACTATGATATCCAACTTACAGTGACTGGGCTGTGACGCAAGGAATCCAACTGCTTTATGCAGGCACAAATAAATGGATCCCACACATGGACAGTTGAATCACATGAGGCAGCATACCTCATTGAGTCAGAAAAAGCAACACCAAAAACGGATTTCTTGTGACCTGTATATGTCCACTGAGTGCTAACATGGGCATTACCATCACCCTGTTAAAAAGATATCAATCAGTTGAAAAGTAATCAGAATTTGTAAAAGCTTACATGGAAAATACAACAGAAAAGTCATGATGTTCTTACACACTGCACCAAGAGAGATGTAATGGAATGGAAAGGCAAAAAAAAGAGCATTTGATGAATTTCTCTTACATGAATCTAGGGTTTAATGAAATGAATACCAGAAGGCATCCAGAGTACTAATCTTTATTAGAATTAAAAAATTCAAGGCTTGAAATATGCACACCCACACCCACACAAATATATAGAATATATACATATATGTATGTATATATATGCATATATATACATATATGTATGTATATATATGCATATATAATACATATATACAAATATATATATATATATATATATATATATATATACATACACACACACACACACAATATGCATATATGTATATATATACACATATATGTATATGTATATATATACATATATAAGTTTATGCATATATATATATGTATATATATATATGGTAGAAAAACCCACAATGCAAAAAACTAGATTTATTGGAAATAAGACTACAGTTTTGAAACCCACTTGGATTCTATCTTCAGGTCTGAGGAGGAATAGGAGAGAAGTATAAAAAAGAGAGAGGAGAGGCAACACAGCAACACGGGTGAGGACAGACGAATGAAAGTGAAGGGAGGTCAAATCAGGTTAGATGATCAGCCAGACTATGCACAGGGTGGCCAGCATAAGGGAGAAGACGGAGAATGTGGCAAGTGAGGACACTATCGGCAGGAGAAAAAATGATGTTCAAGATGTTATTAGGCAGCAGCTTTAAGAAGCAGGATTTTACCAGTCTGCAGGTGTGGATATTAGCAGAAGGAAAGACAATTTGTGCCGCTGACCAGTCCACCTGATGGCCTGTGTCTCACTGATGGCAAAGGAGGGTGTTATTGTGTCCCCTGGATACAGCATACTTATCTTGAGACAGATGCTTAGTGAGACTGTTGCCCGTCACACCAAAGTAATGCTTATCACAGGAGGCACAACAAACAGCATAGGTGCCCACCTTCGAGGTAGAGGGATGACTGGTGTGGAACAGGTGGTGACAGAGAGTGTTAACCTGGTGAAATATCAGCTTGCAGTTGAGAGGGTGAAGAGGGTGACAGAGAGAGTAGATCTCAGTGTAGGGCAGGCTGAGGAAGGGCAGGTGAGGAGTCTCTTTAGGAGAGGTGTTGTGGATGACATGAGGACCACTATCAAGTTACCCTTGTCTGAAGGCACAGTGATGATCTATATATGTGTGTGTGTGTGTGTGTGTGTGTGTGTGTGTGTGTGTGTGTGTGTGTGTGTGTGTGTGTGTATGTGTGTGTGTGTGTAATATATATACACGTATATATGTTCATATATATGTATATTTATACATACGTATATACATACATATGTACACACACACATATATATTATACATACATACATATATATGTATATATCTATATATATACATAGCATATATATGTGTGTATGTATGTATATATATATGCATATACACACACACACACACACACACACACACACACACACACACACACATATATATATTATATATAATATAATATATATATATATATATATATATATATATGTATATATGTATATGTGTGTATGTATATGTTATGTATATGTGTTATATAATATATATATATATAATATATATATATATATATATATATTATATATATATATATATTTATATATATATATATATAATATATATATATATATATATAAATATATATATATATATATATATACATATATCATCATCCTCAAGGGGATAATGCCTCCGGGGGTGCATGGCTGCATCCACACTTCACTTCCAGCCATGAGGGTCTCTCATGGTGAGCCTCCAAGTGGGCCCTCAGCCCATCTCTAACTCCAGACAGGTCTGATCTAGCTGCCAAGCCATGACCTCCTAGGTCAGCCCATGGGACTCATCCACCTAGCATTGTCTTACAGAGAGACAACCTAATGGGCAGGGTCATCCACAGGGAAACGAGCTAGGTGTCCATATAGTCTGAGTTGGTGATCCTGGATTATGCAAGTAACAGGTCCTATGCCAGTCTTACTGTCAGTTGGACACATGGTCCTGCCAACTATACTTCATGATCTGGTGAAGAGACTTGTTACAAAAGGCATCAAGACAAGACTCCAAAGCACTAAATATTGTCCAGGTTTTGCTTCCATAGAGCAAAGTAGTGTGTGTGACCGTATCCTAGCATTTCGAGTAATTGTGGAATGCCATCGTGAGTTTGGTCGTGGTTGCTTGCAGCCTACATTGACCTCAAAAAATCATCTGATTCAGTGCATCGAGAAGTATTAAGCAGTATTAAGCCCTTGAAGACATGTAGCTTGGTTATCAACAATACATAGCAAGACCGGATGTACACTTCACACCTATGTCCAAGCACGCAGCCCTTCTCCTTGGGCAGGACGCAGATGTCACCGGCTTTCTCTTTTCGCACAGGAACAAACATCCGTCCTCAAAGGGAACCGCTGCATAAAAGGACACGTCCGTAAGGCAGAGAGAGACACAGCAGACAGCCCAAGCCACACAGGGTCCCCACTCGTCTCCACCCGGGGACACGGGGGTCTCTTGGGGGTCTCATATCTGTCTTCAAGAATAAACCAGCAAGCTAAGCCCCTTTTCACTGACCACCCAAGTCCATCTCTCGTCTCGCTCACATCTGGTGACGCGGTGCTCCTAATCTCTCGTGTCACTCATATTCTGGTGGCTTGCGGTGGCCACTCGCTTACATCTGGCGATGTGGTGCTCGCAACTCACGTGTCGCTTACATCTGATGGCAGTGGTGTTCAAGAACCTCACAACGCCGACGCATATTCGCCTACCACCTCGCTCCTCGCCGACGCCTGTTGCCGATCCAAGCGAAGTGCCTCCCCGCCTCTTTCAACGCCCAGCCATCGCTACCAAGTCCTCTTCGATCATGCCCACCCGCACCATGTCTGTCCTACTACTTCGTGCTCACCACTCACGTCTGTGCTACCCTCCTGACGAAGTCGCTGAAGATGTATCTTCGCATTCTACGCCGCCACACTCGCCAACCCAGCTCACCTGCCTCGCTAATTCTTCGCGAACCCTCGTCAACACAGCCAGGATGTCGCAGTTCTATCCAGCACCAACAATCTTCCTCGTTACTATTAAAAGTAAGTGTACCTATTAGTGCCAGAGTAACTATTGACCTCCCTATACCCACCCACACCTTGCATACAAGTTGCCTTCTTTCAAATTCAAGTACACGCCACTCTACGAACGCACACTACTAACTCTATTGTGACATCTATAAATAGTGAAATCTACCTGAGCCGGGGTGACACCCATTAATCAAGGAGTTTGGCTAGGCAGCGTGACATCTATAAATAGTGAAATCTACCTGAGCCAGGGTGACATCCATTAATCAAGGAATTTGGCTAGGCAGCTGCTGACCTCCTGGGTCATGACCTCACCTTCGGCGATAACGAGAAACGCCTGGAGGGGGTAGCCGAGGGCAACAGCTGTGCCCCCACGCCCTAGGCTGGAAGTGACCCAGAAATACCCAAAGGAATCAGTCCGAGTCCGTTCCTTGAACCGCGAACACCTTCCCTCCAACCCGTAGGAGCTGACGCCGCCTCCGCCACGTCTACCGCGACAAGATCCCTTTTAATCTACGTGTCTGTTCCCTCAATAAAGCTGAGAAACAGATACTGAGTTTTCCTCTGGACCTGCCAGATAATATAGTGGTATTCTAGTATCATTCAAATTAGAGACCATTATAGCTGGTGGCAGAGCAGTGTGACATCTATAAATAGTGAAATCTACCTGAGCCGGGGTGACACCCATTAATCAAGGAGTTTGGCTAGGCAGCGTGACATCTATAAATAGTGAAATCTACCTGAGCCGGGGTGACATCCATTAATCAAGGAATTTGGCTAGGCAGCTGCTGACCTCCTGGGTCATGACCTCACCTTCGGCGATAACGAGAAACGCCTGGAGGGGGTAGCCGAGGGCAACAGCTGTGCCCCCACGCCCTAGGCTGGAAGTGACCCAGAAATACCCAAAGGAATCAGTCCGAGTCCGTTCCTTGAACCGCGAACACCTTCCCTCCAACCCGTAGGAGCTGACGCCGCCTCCGCCACGTCTACCGCGACAAGATCCCTTTTTAATCTACGTGTCTGTTCCCTCAATAAAGCTGAGAAACAGATACTGAGTTTTCCTCTGGACCTGCCAGATAATATAGTGGTATTCTAGTATCATTCAAATTAGAGACCATTATATCTATACTACATAACATCTCCCTGTCAACCAGTGTTTTTTTTAACACAATCACACACTGAGAACAAACCTAAGTGACACGCACCCTCACTTCACACCTCATTCCCCAGCTCTAACCATCCCGTAATTGATGTATTGTGTTTGTATTTTTCTGTTTATTATAATTTTTATCCTCAGATCGCACAATTTAGCATATATCATTTCTCTCAGAACAAATGAGTACCTTCAAGTTTAATTAATTATTGTTATGTTTGGCTGCTCTCATCATATTATTCATGTTTATTTGTGTTGAATTAATGAAATTATCTATTTTTTTCTCTTATATGTTATTCCTATTAGTAATCACTTCATTACTTCTTGCGTATTGTTACATTCTGTGTATACACTATATCGTTCTTTATATCACTGTTCTTCATACTTGCCGTGCTAATCTGTCGCTCGTTCACACGTAGATTTCGATCACCTGACTATCCTCTTATTTACCTACCTGCCCGCTCTACTCGGAATTCACTCTAAGATTGCGTATTTTACTATGTGACATCCCTATGACTAATAATTGAACCCAAATCTCTTTTACGACATCCTCTCGAAGTTTGATATCTTGTCCTCAGTAATGCTGGAGTTTATGCTTCTTTAGTTTAAGGTTTGGTGAATATGTACTGATGGTAGTATCTCCAGTTGCAAATAATGGCAATACATTGGAGACACCATGCTTTATATAGGCTTACTCGGTTAAAATCACCGCAAGTTAATTTTAAGCCCGGCTCATGGCCGTAAACGAAGGAACCCTGCGCCCGCCGCACCGAGAATTACGCTCATACGATTGAAGTGCAGAGACGCGCACTGTTGATTTTCCGGCTCATGGCCGTAAAGGAAGGAATCCTGTGTCCACTGCACACTTACGCTCATACGATTGAAGCGCCGAGGCGCGCACTGTTAGAATTAAGTTCAGGCCCAGCTGCCTATGTGTTCGAATCATATATACTTGCCTATTTACTCCAAAGATATGGAATTCTTATTCAATTAACTTTTCTGTCTTCAATATGATGGTACCTTATTGAACTCGCTACTTGACACGGCCTTCTTGTGACAAACTCTCCTTATTATGCTCTCATTTTCTCGCAATTTAGTAAAGTGATTGAAAAACACATTATCATCCTCCTCCTTAGCCCTTTTACTGGCCTGGTACACTTATATTTCATCTTCTGAAGACGATTGACCCTCCTCGCTACTGAATGTTGCACCTCAGTGCGAAACCTCTGCCACACCCGCTACCCTGGCACGCGACGGCCTAGCGACTCTCGGATCACCAGGAACCATCTGTAGATACCAAACAGACCATCTACTGCATCGTTTCAAGCGTTACAGTCGGCTCGAGGACGAGCCTTGCGCGTAGCCGAGCGATATCAACAATACGTAGCAAGACCGGATGTACACTTCACACCTATGTCCAAGCACGCAGCCCTTCTCCTTGGGCAGGACGCAGATGTCACCGGCTTTCTCTTTTCGCACAGGAACAAACATCCGTCCTCGAAGGGAACCGCTGCATAAAAGGACACGTCCGTAAGGCAGACAGAGATACAGCAGACAGCCCAAGCCACACAGGGTCCAGCTCCACCATCTCGTCCTCCACCCGGGGACACGGGGGTCTCTTGGGGGGTCTCATATCTGTCTTCAAGAATAAACCAGCAAGCTAAGCCCCTTTTCACTGACCACCCAAGTCCATCTCTCGTCTCGCTCACATCTGGTTACGCGGTGCTCCTAATCTCTCGTGTCACTCATATTCTGGTGGCTTGCGGTGGCCACTCGCTTACATCTGGCGATGTGGTGTCGCTTACATTGGTGCTTCTGCATAGCTACCAACATCTCCAAATGCTTTTGTTAATCAAGTTCATGGCCCCTGCTGCCAGGCCAACCTGTATTGGCCTGTATTGGTCTGACAGCCCAGAGATATGGACTATGCTACCAAGGTATGCAAAGCTCTCTATGACTTCAAAGTCCTCACCATAAACATGGATCAACTGAAAGGGTTCCCCTAACAGGCCCCCAAGTCCTGAATCTTGGTCTTGGTCCAGGATACCCTTAGGCCAAAGGGTTTTGCCTAATTGCTAAATGCATCAAGAGCTGCCACCAGTGACTTCAGAGATTCAGATATGATAGCAAAATTATTGGCAAAGATATTGCCCACTGTTGCTCCACAATGACTTTGGACAGTAGTTCTACCCATTATCCAGTCCATGCAGGTGTTAAAAAGTGTTGGGTGCAAGAACACAGCCTTGCCTCACCCCTGAATTCACAGGGAAGAAGTTCGACAGGCCCTTCCACACTTTACAGCACTTTCATTACTGATATATAGGCTTGCAATTAGGCCAATAATCTGTGTCAAATTACCCAAAGTCTCAGAATCTCTCATATTAATTCTCGATGCACTGAATCATATGATTTCTTGAGGTCAATGTAGGCTGCAAGCAACCCACGACCAAACTCACGATGCCATTCCACAATTACTCGAAGTGCTAGGATACAGTCTATTGTGGACTTGCCAGGAGTGAATCCAGACTGCTTCTGCCACTGGTGCCTTAGTAGGTGGTTGCAGATCCATTTCAGAAGAATGTGGGCAAAAACCTTGCCTAGTATGCTGAGCAGTGTAATGCCATAGTAGTTACTACAGTCCCAACAATCCCCTTCTCCTTTCAGAGAGGGATAACCATGCCCCTCAACAGGTCAGGGGAATGGAACCAGACTGCATGCAAGCCCTGTGCCATAGGTTCACCCCCAGCCTTTAGCAGTTCAGCAAGTATATCACATATGCCTGCAGTTTTCCCAAACTTCAGTTTAGAAATCACCATCCCAACCTCAGTTAGGGTAGGAGGTTCTTCGCTGATGGGTGGGTCTGGCACAAGAATTGTGATACCACTTACATCCAAGCTAACTGTTGGAGAGCCTACCTGTACAGCTGCTCAAAATGCTCAGCACAATGTTCACAAACCCTAACATGATCTGAAATTATCTGCCCATCCACTGAGTAGACTGCAGTTATCTGCAAGGAGGGCTTAGAGTTCAGCTTTTTCAGGTCTTGGTAGGGAGGCCGAAGGTCATTTACCAAGACATGGCTTTCAACCTCCTCAGCAAGATTCCTGATGAACTGTTCCTTGTCCCTTCTCAGCAGTATCTGAGCCCTATGCACTAAAGAGCGACGCAAGTCCTGATTAGCTGAACCATGCGACATACTTCAGTGCCCTCCAATGTCTCCAGGGAAATGAAATTTTGCCTTGCCCTCGGGCGTATGCCATTGGACTCTTGCGCTGCTTCGAGTATTTCCCGCTTCAAGGACCCTCACAGAGCAACTGGGTCCGTCAGGTTATCAAGTTCTGTGAATTGATCAAAGACTGCCGTGGTGAACCCACAGGCACACTCCTCCTCCCTCAGTCATACCCAAGTGAAACACCCTAGAGTGGCCAATGGAGAGATGAGGAATTTTGAAGTGGGCCCGTAGGGTAGCCATTACCAGTATGTGTGTGTGTGTGTATCTACATATATGTATATAAATGTGTGTGTATACATATACATTTGTATATATATATATACTCACACACACATACACAACACTTTTATATATGTATATGTATGTATGTATATGTATATATATATATAAATAAATAAATAAATATCATCATCATCATCATCAAGGGGCTAACGCCGACGGGGGCGCATGGCCGCATCCACCCTTCGCTTCCAGCCACGAGGATCCCTCGAGGCGAGTCTCCAGGCAGGCACACGGCCCATCTCTAGTTCCTCACGTCAGGTCTCGTCGAGCTGCCCAAGCCATGATCTCCTAGGACGTCCCACAGGTCTCCTCCACCCAGGGTTGTCTCGCAGAGAGACAACCTGGTGGGCAGGGTCGTCCGTAGGGAGGCGAGCTAGGTGGCCATATAGCCTGAGTTGGCGATCCGGATTATGCAAGTAACAGGTCCCATGCCAGTCTCACGGTGTAACCGCGCGTTGGACACGTGGTCCTGCCAAACTGTACCCCATGATCCGGCGAAGGGACTTGTTACAAAAGGCATCAAGGCGAGACTCCAAGGCACTGGATAGCGTCCAGGTTTCGCTTCCATAGAGCAAAACTGGAAGTATCAAGGCCTTGAAGACACGCAGCTTGGTCCTTCTGCATAGGTACCGACATCTCCAAACGCTCTTGTGATGAGTTCATGGCTCCTGTTGCCAGACCAATCCGTCTACTGACTTCTGGTCTGGACAACCCAGAGATATGGACTACGCTACCAAGGTATGTAAAACTTTCTGTGACTTCAACGTCCTCGCCGCAAGCATTGATCGACTGAACGGGTTCCCCTAACAGGCCCCAAAGTCCTGAATCTTGGTGTCCAGGAGACCTCTAGGCCTAGGGGCTTCGCCTCATTGCTAAATGCATCAAGAGCCGCCACAAGTGACTCCAAGACCTCAGATAGGATGGCAACATCGTCGGCAAAGTCAAGGTCCGAGACCTTAATATTGCCTAGTGTTGCTCCACACTGACTTTGGATAGTAGCTCTGCACATTATCCAGTCCATACAAGTGTTGAAAGTGTGGGTGCAAGGACACAGCCTTGCCTCACCCCTGAATTAACAGGGAAGAAGTTCGACATACCCCCACCACACTTTACAGCACTTTCAGTACCAGTATAGAGGCTTGCTATCATGCCAATAATCTGTGTCGGAACTCCCCTGAGCCTCAGGATCTCCCATAGCGATTCCCGATGCACCGAGTCAAACGCCTTCTTGAGGTCGATGTAGGCTGCAACCACGACCAAACTCACGACGGCGTTCCACAATTACTCGAAGCGCTAGTATACGGTCTATTGTGGACTTGCCAGGAGTAAATCCAGACTGCTCCGGTCTCTGGTGCCTCAGTAGGTGGTTGCGGATCCGTTTCAGAAGAATGTGAGCGAGAACCTTGCCTGGTATGCTGAGCAGTGTAATGCCACGGTAGTTGCTACAGTCCCATCGATCCCCTTTCCCCTTCCAGAGAGGGATGACCACGCACCTCAGCAGGTCAGGGGGAATGTCCAGACTGCCAAATGGCAGTCAGGACTGTATGCAGGCCCCGAGCCATAGGTTCACCCCCAGCCTTTAGCAGTTCAGCAGGGATATCACATATGCCTGCAGCTTTCCCACTCTTCAGCTTGGAAATCGCCAGCCTAACCTCTGTTAGGGTAGGAGGTTCCTCGCTGATGGGTGGGTCCGACACAGGCACTGAGACATCGCTTGCATCCAAGCTAACTGTTGGAGGATCCACCTGGTACAACTGTTCAAAATACTCAGCCCAACGTTCACGAACCCCAACATGATCTGAGATGATCCGTCCATCCGCTGATCGGACTGCAGTCATCTGTGAGGAGGGCTTAGGGTTCAGTTTTCTCAGGGCTTGGTAGGCAGGGCGAAGGTCATTTACCAAGAAATGGCCTTCGGCCTCCTCAGCAAGATTCCTGATGAACTGTTCCTTGTCCCTTCTCAGCAGTGTCCGAGCCCTACGCACCATGGAACGACGCAAGACTTGATTCCCATTCAGCCGAGCCTTGCGACACGCTTCAGTGGCCTCTAATGTCTCCAGGGAGATGGTATTCTGCCTTGTCCTTGGGCGTACGCCAATGGACTCCTGAGCTGCTTCGAGTGTTACGCGCTTGAAGGACTCCCACAGAGCAACTGGATCCATCAGGTTGCTGGTTTCTGAGAATCGGTCAGAGACTGCCGTGGCGAACCCACGGGCAACCCCTCCTCCTCCCTTAGTCTGTCCAAGTGAAACACCTTAGGGTGGCCACTGGAGGGACGGGGAGTTTTGAAGTGGACCCGCAGGGTAGCCACAAGCAGCCTATGGTCGGTGCCACAGACTCAGCACTCCGGTAAAACCCTGCAGTTCTGGAGGATCCTCCATCGCGTGCTGACAAGAATGTGGTCGATCTCCTTGGCCACTGTACCCGTATCGCTGTACCAAGTCCAGCGATGCGAGTTGGAGCGCTGGTACCAGGAGCCAGAGATCCTCATTTTCTGGGACCTAGCAAAGTCCCGGAGAAGGAGGCTATTCTCGCTGCTGGGATCAGCTCCCGAGCCATGGGGGCAGACAGACATCTCGTAGCCAGCTCGGTCACAGCCGGATACCGCATTGAAGTCGCCCAGAACAATGCGAATGTCTCGCCGGGGGCAATCGTCTGCCACAGATGCGAGTTTGGCGTAGAACGCCTCTTTCACATCGGTTTATGTACATCGGTAGGAGCGTATACAGCAATAAGAGACATGAAGCCAAAAGCATGCTTCAGTCTCAATGCCATGATACGCTCATCAACCGGTGTCACCTCGACTACCGCAGGCTGAAGTCGACTGGAGATGGCT
Organism: Penaeus monodon; assembly: GCF_015228065.2. NCBI lineage: Eukaryota > Metazoa > Arthropoda > Malacostraca > Decapoda > Penaeidae > Penaeus > Penaeus monodon. The sequence continues at coordinate 26,232,900 of NC_051394.1, forward strand.
ATGGCTACACCCTGGAGGTGGTGACCATCGCTGCGGCCCGACCAGTAGTAGGTGTAACCACCCACACTGATCGTGCCGCTACCAGGTCTTCTCACCTCTGAGAGGGCAGCCACCTCAACTCCCAGTCGCTTCAATTCCCGCGATAGCAGAGGTAACGCTCATCCTGCCGCAAGGACCGGATGTTCCAAGCGCCTACCCGGAAAGCACGCCTGAGGTTAAGCCTCGGGTGGTCACTCCGGGTGCACGCCACCTCTGCCGCCCCCACCAACACAGCCCCATACATAAATATATATATATAAATATATATATATATATATATATATATATATATATATATATATATATATATATATATATATATATATATATATATAAATATTCATATATATGTACATCTATGCATATATATGTATCTACATGTTTACATATATGAGTGTGTGTGTGTGTGTGTGTGTGTGTGTGTGTGTGTGTGTGTGTGTGTGTGTGTGTGTGTGTATATATGTGTGTGTGTGTGTGTGTGTGTGTAAAAGGCAATGAGTGTCTATGAACAATGGTTATGACTGGTTAGCAGTGACAGTGGTTATCACGGCTTGACTCTTTATTATGAAAAGTTCTACACAGTGAAGGGAGAACACGAGACAATGTCTTGGGTAAGCGCTGGGCGCAGGGTCGCGGGTCTGGTCAACCAACCCAGAGGGGCGAAGGCTGGACTGATTTTATCGCATCAACTGCTGAACACGAACTGAAAGGTCAGACGAGACGATAAAATTGTCATCTACACCCTCACTGAGTCAATGGTTCTAAACTTGACTTAGAGCCTCTTGGTTTGTTGTCTAATGGGTTACACAAATTATACTTATGTACATGCCATATTGCTTAGCCACTTACTCACACCTCGGCCTCGAGGCACTTTAGATTGGCCTTAAGGGGTAACCCAACTTTGCCTGGTCATCTCACTCTCGTGTGTATTGTCCTTGGTCCATCCTCGAGGCTGCTCGTCCATGTTGTCCTCTTCTTCCTGGTCCTTGGTGTAAACTATCTGTCCTTGACGTCCACACGTCCTCGAAGATCTCGCACAGGTCTTCCGTGACTTAGGATTGGTCTAGACTTCCTCGCAGTCCTTGTTCAGGTTTAACTCGGCGGTGTACTCATCCACACATCCTCGCAGATCTTGTTCAGGTCCTTCTCAGCTGCATACTCGTCCATACGTACTCATAATCTTTGTCTGCATTTATTGGTGTCTGGGCAGGAGGAGTCCTCTTCGGCATCTCAGGGCGGCTGATATCTGTGTTGATGAGGTCCTGGAGTTTGACTAGATCTGCGGGCATCCAGGCAGGTGGCACCCTTCCACAGTATCCTAGGGCAATTGGTACCTGCACTGGTGAGTTCCTGGTCCTTCACTGGATCTATGGGCATCCTGGCATACGATGTCCTCTTCCACTAGAACATCCTGGTCTGCAGGCTTCTGGCAATCTTCCGGTGATGTCCTTCCTACAGCATCCTAAGGTGACTGTTTCTGCAGCAGGGTCCTCCTTTGGTGCCATGTCGGATATCATCAGTCCCACTGCTATATATAGTCAGGGAACCAGATCATACACGTAAGGGCCAAGAGAGTAAGAGAAAAAGAAAGGAAATAGAGAAGAGGGGATGTTGGTGCAGTTTTTAATTTTTGTTTTTATTTTATTTTCATTTTTTTTTCATTTTGTGTTTTATTTCACAAAGATAAAGAAGAAAATAGGAGAGGGAGATGTCAGTAGCAATCCGCATGGAAGTAGCTTGAGCTACCAACTGTCTCTGATAGATATGAAAGTAGATAAGGGGAACGACAATAGCAATCCGCAAGGATTTACTTGAACCAGTTGTTGTCACACAGAGAAGAAATGTATGTAAAATAAGAAATTGTATTTCTTGTAGGAGTCATTCGTCATGACTGACAATATCACAGGCAAAAGATATACATCATAGATCTTTATGCCTGCAACTGCGACAGCAACAAACCCTAAGTAAGTGTGTGTGTGTGTGTGAACGGCAGAGAGCGTGAATGAGTGAAAGTGAGAGTGAACTCACACAGAAAATGTATCACAAACATGATGATTAACGTTCAATATGACAAAACTGAGATAAATTAGCAATGTTATTAATACAATATTATTTCAACTACCACAATGAATTCAACATTTAATGATATGTAGCAGAATGTACGCACTAGTGAATGGTGACGTGAAAGAATATTCGCAAGCTTTCTTGCTAGCAAATCTGCTCGGGGTCAGAAATTCTGAACTGCCGAGGTAGCCATGTCTAGCTATGCCTGTCAGATCCTATACCCAAAATGCAGTAGAATGAAGTGAACTGAGCTGGGAAAATCTATAAATAACCTGCTCTCTTCTGTGTATCTGTGATGGGTGCTCGTGACATTCCCTATGGGTATCTATCATGAATCACATGATCGCTTGGGATTTACCCAAAACATGCAAGTGACTTCTAGAGGGTGAGAAAGGTGTGATTAATAAGCGAATAATGATTCTAGCTTAAACCCTAGTCCTACATTAATTAAAGGATGTAACTGCGGGTCGCACCGACTTGAAAGTTACCGATCGAACAAATAACTTCGTTTTACTTGTACCCACTATCGTAACGTCAGAGCGTAGATCTATTAGGTGATTTACGCAACTCCAGGTTATATCGGATATCCCTGTGCACTGTGATATGGGGAAGATCCTAATGCTATACTTGAAATAATATATTTATATAAAATCAGGTTAAAAGCTCCATTTTAGTGCTAATAGAATGTGTCACCAATGAGCAATGTAACAATGCTACAGTTATCCCCATGGTGTCAGTAACAATAACCAAATTATGGGAAAAACAAGCGGTCATTTCTTGGCCCTTTCCATGTCCTAACCGACCAGTAGTGAAGGTATAAGTGCGGTCAGGTCAAGACAGGAAAACGTGTTATGAGAAGAGAAATAAATGGTATGATATTTGTAATAAAGATAAATTCACAAACACGTTAAATGCGTTGCAGTTGAAACAATATAAATCTCTAATAACGAGAGAAATTAACTAACTACTTGATTAATGAACGATATTCATGTCTGTTGACCACATACTGTGATCACACAGTAATGTGATCTAAAGTCAGAAGAATTGTGTGAGAATGTGCCATTTGCTGTCACTAAGCACTTTTAACCAACATAACCAGCGTGAGAATGACTGCACATATGGCTTAACACATTTATGGGACAAGAAGGAAAGGAAAGAGGCCCAAAACGTGTACTCACGTGGTTTTGTAGACATGGTTGTACTGTGGAAGCTGGTTGAACGAATTCCAGAAACTGTGTGTTCGTGTTGCGAGCCAAAAGGACCACCCTGCCACCAGTTATAAGTCTCTGAACCTTGTACAATGGCTTGCAAGGGTAGTTATGGTTGTTATGATGGCTTGACTCTTTTTTTGTGAAGAGTTCTACACAGTGAAGGGAGCACATGAGACAATGTCTTGGGTAAGCGCTGGGCATGGGGTCACAGGTTTGGCCAACCAGCCCTAAGGGGTGAAGGCTGGACTGACCTTATCACGTCGACCGCCGAACACGAACTGAGAGGTCAGATAAAATCATCTTCTATGCCCTCACTGAGTCAATGGTTCTTAACTCGACTTAGAGCCATGTGGCAACCAGCCACGTGGTCAGTTGTCTAATGGGTTACACAAATTATGCTTATGCACACGCCATAGTGTGTGTGTGTGTGTGTGTGTGTGTGTGTGTGTGTGTGTGTGTGTGTGTGTGTGTATGTGTGTGTGTTTATGTCACAAACACACACACACATAAACTCCTATATCCACACAAAAAAGGAAAAAGCAAAGAAAAGAAAAAAGAAAGAAAGAAAAAAAAAAATCTTCCACATCACCTTATCATTACTAAAGTATCATACCTGACTTCTTAAAGACCAAAGTTTCACAGTTTTATCTTTGCTACATGAGATGAAAGAATTCTCATTATCTAGCACATGGATGGACTTCACACTGTTTGTATGACCAGTAAATGTTTGTAGCTTGATCTGCTTGAAGTTAAACCTAGCATCCTGTTCACTTCTTCCAATTTCATGTTCCCAGTAAGCCAGCCAGTTGCCTCGTAGATGCCTGTAATATGAAATTATAGTCATTCAAATAAAGTCTAGTTTTGGTTATTTTATTCTTCTTCTATTTCAAATACAACACATTTATTCATGTTTTTTGTGATACCTTCCATTTACTTTTTTTGCTTTACTGTTGTAGAAATAATCCCCTGCAATGCAGATGATTTTTCCTAGTATTGCTAATGTAAAGTTTTTAATATTTAGTTGCTACAATTCTGAAGTCTCTTGTTCTTCGAGTTTAACAGGATTTATATCTCTATGTTTTTACTGCCAATAATACTACAACAAAATAACATGTCTGGTATTCTAATATGCTAAATGACAGAACTTTTTCAACCTACCTTTGAGTATTATCCATTTTTCCACCTGTATATTTTGAAATATCAACAGTTGTTGCAAAACCTATGGAAGGGGGAAGTTCTGACTGAGGGGTAATAATACTATCTGGAGCATCCTGGAAATAAATGCAATGTGCTACATAAAATTTTCTAAACACTCTTATTATTACATATATCCCTTATCTAGGTTGTATTACTGACTTTGAAATAAAATAGTTTAGCAAAGTTAAACTTATCATTTCCTAACTACACTGTAAAGAAAAGTGCAGTCTTTCTGATATAATATATGCCTTCCTTATAACTTCCCTTTACCCTGTTTTTACAAACCTTTATATCAATTCTATTTCCAGTGACAGCCACGTTAGTTCCTCTGTTGCTTGGTCTCCGCCCACCTAGATCTTCACTAGGGGTAGCAGAACAGTTCATAGCCAAACCATCATCTGTCAATACTGTTTCACAATCAGATACACTCTCACTGTTCAATTTTTGAAATAACCAATGTTCACCTAATTACTTTCTGAACAACAGTCATTTTACCAACACCTGTCAAAATGAATATACACATTTTACAGAGACAATTATTGAACCAAATGAAAATCATCCTTCAAACATATAAGTATTTCAGTGGTTGAAATGAACATTAAACATACCAGCTGCATGGTGAGCCTGATTGTTTTCATCATACTGTAGACATAGAGAACGCAACAGGTCATGGTTAGGTAGGGTAGTTTCCATGTAGGAAGCTCCTAAGAACCTGCACAATGGGACATAGGACAGGTAGGCCAGTTCTGGAGTCAGGACCTGCTTTAACTCCTCTATTGCCTGTTGAAAATGTTATAGTTAACCCTTTGCCGACGGGTGGCATGTAAGTACATGCCATGGTGTATGTATGGACATGCCACGAGTTTTTTTTTGTTACAATCACGGCAAAATATTATTTTTCTGCCACTGAAAATGTGATTAAGTCATTTTTAACACTTTCTCTAAAAAAAAAAAAAAAAAAAAAAAAAAAAAAAAAGATTTCAACTCCATGATGCCACATACTGCTTATTTTATTCAGATTATAGAGCAAATAATAATCAAATATGGAGTCTATATAACTACAAAAATATCCTTCAGTCTTGATTTATCAGGAAATATGGCAAATAGAGACTTTAGAAAATAATGATAACTGAAAATACAACATATGCTCGTAGTATTACGAAGAAAAGGCAAGGGATGCTGGTATTTGGCATGAGCAGTTGAGCATGCTAGGGTGACGATATAAGCCCCCGGCAGCGGGGCCCGGGCCACTATGAATACTACCCATCGGGAAAGGGTTAAACAATAAAATTTTTGGCCAGAGCTTGGATAAGAAGGGTATCTAGAAAGATACTATAGTTTCAAAGTTCTTCAAGGCATATTAAATAGTTCTGGTAAATTGTGTGCCAGGGATCTTCATGCAGAGATATAACCTTCCACAGCTGGCTGAAAACTCAATTTTTCCTATTTTTGTAAATGAAGCCAGCAGGAATGGTGAGGCATGGCAAATAATTACTACAATCACTGAACTAGCATGACATGGTTTCACAGTCATTTGAGTGTAGCAAACACCTACTTTGGTAAATGTGGCAGTTTAAGCCCCAAAGTGTAACAGCTTTAACCAATGCCATTAACCAATACTATACAATTTTCTTCAGCTAATGTTATCTTACAAGTCAAACTTGCTTAAAATTAATTAAAATAAGATTAAGAATTAATATAAACACCAAAAATATAACTGGCAACATAATCTGGACTTTCTTACTTTGGCTTTAACTGAGTCAGTACTGGATCCAGGGGATGCCTGAATGCCTCCAGGAGTTCCCTCCTCACTCCCACCCAGAAGTTCCTCAGCTTCTAGTGATCTGTGAGATAGATGATCTTAATGAACATTTCCAATGTATGGGTTGTATTAGTTCACATGATGTTTCATTTCTTATAATTAATAACTGCAGTATATACATATAGTTTTTTTTTTTCACAATGCAATAATCAAATATATTAATATTTTAGGTCAATTGTTTCTGATTTGTAATGTACACAATAATCATCAATAATCATTTGATTACATGATGAGCTGCTACTTCCTAAAAGTTAAATATAAAATCATCATATCTATCCTATAAGTCTTTGCAAAAGTTACAAGTCCCTTGAAAAAGTTTTTACCTAGGTGATGCACCGAGCTGATTTGAACTGCTGTGGCATTTATCAAAGGCTGTCATTAGCCTGGTTATGGTTGGCATTAAAATGCTCTTACTCATCTCACGTCCTACTCTCAGAGCCATGATGAAAAGGCAGTCAATGACCCTACAGGCTAGAACTCCTCGTGCTGTTCCACCATGAGGGAAGTTGACTTTGGTGGATGACAGAAGGCGAATAACAGGATACACAGCATTACGGATAAGAGTTTCCTGAAACATATTATTACATTATGTTTACAATAAACTGCAAACAGAAAACTCTCTCCATGGATGGAAAAAAATCACAACATTTACTTGTACTATGATAAACATGTCCTATAATTATTTTTGGTGTGAAGAGACATATTTTTGCTATTCTCTATACCTGCAAGTGCTCCATAAAGGTGCTATCTGTCAGGTAGGGAAGAAGGTGCTGCAGCAAGGCCATAGCGCCTAACAGCCCTCCTTCCATTGTAGCAGATAGCTTGCGTCGGCACGAGGCAACGAGCTCACATATATGACACAGATACTGGAGAAGAATGACTTGTTCTCCATACAGACCTATGATTGGAGAGAATTTATTAAAAACAAATTTTCACACAGACTGTTTATAAGCTTCTGCTATTAGAATTGTAAAGAAAGTCTATTTTCAGGTATATTCCAATACAATCCAGCTTAGTAATAAATTTGCATTAAAAATATTTACAATACATACAAGCAATTTCTGACAGGCAATGGAGAACCTTTGCAGCATAACGATCTCCAAGAATACGCTTTCTGGTCACTGAGAGTTCGTCTAAAGGATCTGAAGGGATGGGAGTCAGAGCTCCAGAGTCTGGCAGATAACAGAGCGTCAGCATCCTCAGCAAGTTCCGAGTCATGTAACGTGAAGTAAGCACTGGGCCTAGTCTGCCTGCCAACCAAAGGACACTCTCACAACACACATCTGACATATTATGATCAAGGTCCATCTTCTGCTTGGCAGAATCTTCTGATTCTCTGAATGTGGCTGTCAGGCTGTCAGAGCTTGTCTTCACCAATGTCAATGTTGGTGACATGAGGTTCCTTTTCTAAGCGGAAGTTGGGCAATGATGTGGAGTGCTCCCCTATAGACTTTATCAGAGCCATGCCATCTGTGCCACTCTTTGGTATGGTAATGCCTGTGGTTGTGGACACACACGAGGGAGAGTATGCAGACACCAGAGGGGTTGGAGTGTCAGGATTACTGGAAGCCTCATCTTCATCTCCACTCATGGAAGGTGAGTGGGGGGATGGACACAGTGAGGGGATGGAGCCAATGCCCTCTTGCAGGGACACCTCATCCAAGCTAATGGTCTCTGATGCAAGAGGTGATCTGCACAAGGAATAATAGATAGGGTGAGATATATATTTCAGGGGGTAATAATGAAATGTGCTTCTTCATCATCTTGCACAAACCTATAAGGAATTTAACCCGTTTTGATAACCAACAGATCTAAACTTCAGTCATCAAAACCTTAGGCTACATCAGTCTCCAAACATCAGAGCAATTGCTGGATTTCTACCCTGCACATAGTAATTATGTATCATAAAACCCTGGACCCAATAGGTATGAAGGATCTTAGCCATGAACCACCACATTCACCCTTTTTTCATTTAACTTTACTTACAAAACTAACCTCATTAAACACAAATCAAAATGTGTGGAAACAAAGGAAATATGACTAATGTGATAAAACAAAAGGAATTTATGAATACAATTTATGGGGAAAATAATGACAGAAACATATATACAATCATTCTTTTTTATAAAATTTATAAAATTTAAAGACCTCATTGCATAACTGTGAAAGGAGAAAGTAGATGGAAAGGTTTTACAAATGGTTGGATAAAAGGGAAAATATTGACAGTACCACATAAAATATTCAAAGGAAAGTGAATATGATTAGGAGCTGCAATTTCCTAGGGTCTCAGAGCAGTAAGGGTAACTTGATTAACACTCATTATGTACTATGTGGCTTTTTTTCATACAGATTTTGTTCCTCTCTATTTGTTGTCACTTTTCTAAGTAAGGTTTTAATTAAATTAAAAGCACTGTTGTTTATAATAGATTCACTATTTCTGATGAACTGCCTGCTACTCTAGTACCTCCTATGAATTAGTTCCCTAGGCAGTTCTATGACAATATTAGGATTTGTTAAAAGCTAAAAAAATATATATACCATAAAAATAAATAAATAAACAAAATCAGTATACTAGTATTTATCACTGCTCTTGTATCATCATCATTCCTATTATAAAAGTGAATGAGTAAACATATAACTCAAAATAGTGCAAATATCATTGAAAATGCAAATATACAAAAAAGTACACCATCAAACAATACTTCTATTTACAAATCACAACATTTCAAACAAGGACAATTAAGGTGTTTTATCTCTATGAACACAATAATTATAAAATGAAATCTTTAAGAAATTTGGGAGTTATTAAGAGGTAAATGTACTATGCTTTTCCCATCTTCCCAATCCTGACAGATATCATGCAACACCATGCAAAGTGAAGTAGTAAAGCACTGGCACTAAATAGTCTAGCCTCACCTCAGCTGATCACTAGCGTCCTGCATAGGTGTATCAGGCGAACTAGCTTCTACTTCTTCCTCCCCGCCTTCAAACACGAACACCTCTGAAATGCCCACATTCTTCAGCATACCTACATCTTTATTCTTTTTTGTGTGATTTCCTTGTATTCCCTACTAATATGTCAAGGCTTCATTCAAAAGTAAATAATGCTTGATTTTTCTTACTTGAAAAATATACATGATGAAAATCTACACATAGCACATAAATCAAAATTACTTTAATTACAATGTTAGCACCAACAGCTATTCTGTGATATGTAATCTATAAATTTCAACACATATCACGCTAGATTTGTGTCAATCTTTTAAAAGTATTAATTCACTCACAACCACAATAGCTCTAACCTGGCTCAGCCTCTGCCTCAGCATCTGTGAGGTCACCTTCTACTCTTGCAGCACCAGCCTCTTCTGCCTCCATTCTGAGGGTGAGCTCTGTGTTGCTGGAGTGTGAGTCCTCCTCACAAGGGGAGGTAACTCCTTCACTACCCAGGCTTATGTCCACACTCCTAGAGCAAATATTTGATAATTATCTGGGGACAACTAGAAGTAGCAAGGGTAGTGTACTTCTAATTCAGCAGAGGATTTAAAATAGCACAAAAAGGTTTGATAACTGGCTCTAGAGTTTCAAACATTTAGGGTATATATAGCAACTTAAATATCTTCAACTTCTTTAACTTACTGGTACAACTTTTTAAGCTAATTGTTTGACTTACAACTAGATAACTTACTTCAATGTAGTTGACTGTTTCCTCACTATCTCTGCAGCTTGTTGTGCTCTTCCTAAAACTTCTTTGTAACCTCCTACACCCTCTATTAATGGTGTGACAAAGAAGGTGAGGAACTTTTGCAACCCAAACCAAACTATTAGCTGCAGTAAGAAAGAGCGATGGAAGAGCTTCAGATGTTTGTCTGTAACAGTTTCAGCTTCAAACAGTTTAACAACCGGTGGTAAGAGGTGTTTGTTCGCTTCCTCTGGCCCAAGGGCTTGGGCTAGGGGACTTGTCAGGTACCAGGCAGCATTTACAGCACTCTCTGGGAATTCAAAGAGCTCTATGAGGTACGGTAGAATGAGACTCAATCCTTCAGAGGACAGACTTGGTAATATCTTTGGTAGGTCCTTAGCAGCCATCTTGACCCTAATTTCAGCCACTTTCGTGATGTACTCATTCCTCTTTTGCAGATCACAACATGAAACTTGAGCTTCACTAAGGAGTTGTGAGTACTGCCTCATCTTGCACACAAAGGTATACAATTTTGGAAAATATGAAGGGAAGACAATTACGTTAATCAGAGACTGAAGAAGCTGGTGAGGGCTGGGAGGAGGGAGACCATCTGAAGACACAGGGTCATACTTGTTAGGGAGAACATAGTCTCCGGTGTCCTGTGCACTATCAATCTGAAATATAACTTGTAGTGTGTGACGAATGCATCTTGGTATGTCAATCTGATCATTCATCAATAGTTTGAGGGCATGGGCATACCTCTCTGGTAGCTTTGCCCTGTTACTAAGCACACGACATTTTGGGGCATTAAACATCTCCACAGTAATGCATCCTATGGCTTGAATGTCTCTTACACGTCTCAGATGAGCAGCCTGCTTGACTGCTTGCTGAATGTCACGGCATTTAAAGGTTCTTTCAGGAATCATCTTTGAAGTCTTCAGGACTAAGTTGAACAACATTTCCACTTGGTTGAGTGCCACAAGTGGATTATAGTCCTGTGGGAGTTGGATCATGGGCATTTCAGGTACCTTTTCCTCAAACAGAGAAGTTCTTGATCTACTCAGCTTCTTTGAAAGAGCTAATGACTTAATGCTCTCAGTCTCTTCATCCTGACGTTCTGGTGCAGAATCTGCCTCACTCTGCTCATCTGATTTCTCTATTTCTGAAAAAAGTGTTATTATTAACATAGTATTATACATACTCAGAAAATAAAATGGCTGCAAAAGGGCTGTACATAGAAAGGGAAATCTACATTACAGAGTTAAAACTAAACAAAAAGTACACCTTTATTTTGTTAAAAATGAAGACATGGACTTTGTTGCTTTGAAGTCTAAACACTCATAATGACAAAGCTTTGTCAAATAACATTACACTTATCCACTAGTCATCAGTCCAGGAAGCCCATTTCTTATTAGAGAGACAACTCACTTCTTTTTCCTAGCCTTCATATGTGTTGGTTTCTTGACATGGGTAGGCCAAGTTCCTTTTGTAAAAAATACTGTCTTGTCCTTACAGAAGTGTTCTTTAGAAAATCTGCGATTTTCTTCAGTGCAGAAGTTGATATGGAGAGGTTTTCTTATTCATTTCACTAACAACTGACTTTCTGCTTGGGAACAGTACCAGGAGAGAGTCCAGCAACAGTTTTCTCAAGTATGTAGACTACCATGCATGTAACTAATATCAGAATTGAATCTTAGTTAGTTAAGTTTTTCTTTAACTATAAATGTATGCTGTCCAAAACCAGCTATAAATGACAGGGTTAGCTGACAGCTTGACAGCTCCTAGAGCAAAGAGGTTAATTTGCCTGGGTAGCTGCCTCAAGCATGATAATTCCCTCCCCCGAACTAGTTGATAGAATGTGAAAATAACCTGTACAAATATTTATTTGTTAATCCTTTGCCGATGGGTGGCATGTACGTACATGCCATGGCATGACTGGATTATCTGCTGGGGGTATGTACGTACATGCCTTGGTGTATGTATGGACATGCCATGAGATTTTTTTTTTTGTTACAATCATAGCAAAATATTATTTTTCTGCCACTGAAAATGTGATTAAGTCATTTTTAACACTTTCTCATTTTTAATAATCACGGCAAAATATTATTTTTCTGCCACTGAAAATGTGATTAAGTCGTTTTTAACACTTTCTCATTTTTACTTAAAAGAAAAAAAAAAAAACTACGATTTCAACTCCATGATGCCACACACTTTTTTTTTATTCAGACTATAGAGCGAATAATGATCAACTATGGAGTCTATATAACAACAAAAATATCCTTCAGTCTTGATTTATCAGGAAGTATGGCAAATAGAGACTTTAGAAAATAATGATAACTGAAAATACAACATATGCTCGTAGTATTACGAAGAAACGGCAAGGGATGCTGGTATTTGGCATGAGCGGTCGCGCATGCTAGGGTGACGATATAAGCCCCTGGTAGTGGGGCCCGGGCCACTATGAATACTACCCGTCAGGAAAGGGTTAAGTTTCTTCTTGTTTTGCAGTCACTGTCCATCATTTTACATACTACTGATTATACAATTATACAAATATAAGAATGTAGTAATAACTGCTGAGAAAAGAATAATTCTGTTTCACATGCTTTACATTCTATTCTAAATCATGATCAGTGCTCAAAGTGCCCAAAGTCCCATTCAAAATTATCTTTGACCAATCCTTTTAGCTGTGATGATGCATGGCCTGTCCTAAACCGCTAGGACTTTTTCATTCGTCATTTTTGTTACTGATTTGCATTTAGTGTCCCCTAACCCTTAGATGACAGTATTAGAAATCTCTCGGTGTCACAGACTCCAGTGATTTCTGGCAACTGTCCCGCTGTACCCAGCAAATCAAGCGGTTTGTTATGATGGCTATACGCGTGGCCTGGCAGTAATGGGTTAATATATCTGGTACTGTTTGGCAAGTTTTCTCTAGTCACACCCATATCATCCTCATTTTCTTGCAGACCATTCTCTACATGAGCCAATCATACAAGTGTGCTCCTTGTCTCTTTCTTCTTATCAATAGAACACAGTGTGAAGTAGTAATTCTGGCATTGGTATATTCTATCCAGCTAAATCCCTCCCCAAAATATATCATTCTGTATCAAAGAAGGTATTCCTATTATACCGTTTTTTTTTCTATTAATCATGCATCTAATTACATCTAGATACATGCAAATACCCATTTTTAAGAGATTTTACAGTAATATGTCATCTTGTTGCATAACATGCATGTAATTTGACCCATTTCTTTCACATGCAGGGGATAAGCCTTTTCAAGTTTGAAACTCAACTTTGATTTAGTTTGATATATGACAATGAAATATACACTTTTCTGGTGTGTAAAATCAAGCTCTTGAAACACCGAAAATCATAATTTGCCTTGGTGGAACTTAGATATTCAGACCTGTTTAGCAGGTAGGGACAGACAAGCTACAGTTCTCGATGGTTAAGATTAGAAGTTCTACACTGATTAACCTCATTAGCTTTTTCCTGACTTGTTTCCTGTCCCCTTGTATATAGGTGCCCTACATGGGTAATGGTTTGAAAGTTTGAAAAAATATGAATTTCCTGCTTAATGGATAATTATTGAGAAAGATTTCTTCACATTCATAAATATTTTCATAATTAATAATTTGAACGGTAAATCTATTGATGTATGAACAGTACTGATGAAAGCCAAAATGAATGTATTATGAAAAATTAAAATTCATGAAGAGTACTTTCTTTTCATCTGTACTTTCTTGAATCCCTAAAAGGGATGATTATGAAGGAAGTACACATATGCTTTCCGCAAGAAAACAGTGTACCATCGAATGTACACTTAACCCTTACAATCCAGATGACATGATCATCATGTCATGAAAAATTTGGGTTGAGGGGCAAAATCTGGCTAAGGGTCAGAGTAATGGGAACTTGCCATCATGAGAATTCTGGCTGAAGGCTGGGGTGATGGGAATGACTTGCCTTGAGTGCACAAAGCTCTTGGAGGGTGATTAGACTCAGTAAGCATTCAGGAAGGGGCTTCTGCATTATTGCCATCAATAAACATGTGGAATGTACCATCCATGAGCCATGACTGGAAGAGTGCTGGCTCCTGAAAGGACACTATTTCCATGCTCACGATCCTATGCCTACCCAATGTGATCAGTAGTGTGGATTGCATTACAGAAAAATATAAATTATGTAAAATAAAAAAAAATTACACAAAGACCAAAATGTTACAAGGAACACAGGAAAAGGGCAAAACAGCTAAAAATGCTTATGCAGAAAATTAGAAAATAATATTGAAAAGGGATGCACAAGTGTTCATGTGCCCCATTCCTCTGTAGCAGCTTGGCTGCCATGCTGGCAGCCAAGCAGCTACAGAGGAATGCTCCTGGGATTGAGAAGTTTGTCTGGTGAAGTAAGCACAACATCCCCAGATGACACAGCTTTGAAGTGAGTCCTGTTGTCAAGGTGATGTTTCATGTGTCGTGCATGCCCTTGGAGATGTTCAGCTGTTTTTTCAACGAAGATTTCCTTGATCTAATCACCCAGGAGACCAACTGGTAAGTATCATTATTGCTTTTGTGTTTTTTTCATTTTTATCCACGTCTCTTACATTGAGCAGTCAGAATGTATTACTTGTTTTTCTTTTCCACCCCCAAAGGTATGCAGTCGCCCACCCTCCTGCCACCTCTTCTCACATGAGGAAGTGGATGCCCACATATAGGCAGGAGTTTTGGCATACCTTGGTATCCGCGTGATAATGGGGATGGTGTATCTCCGCAGTTATCTTATCTACTGGTCGACTAACCACATTCTGTGACACGAACTCACTGCTGAGGTCATGAAAAGGGATTAGTTTGACCAGTTGACAATACACCTCCATTTTATGTACTTTAAAGAAGGAGCTCAACTCCTGGAGGACATTATGTGGAAGTTCAGACTAGTTGTGGACTCTCTCAATGACTCATTCTGGTCAACATTTGTGTCTGGACAGGGCATCACCATTGACGAGCTGCTGTGGAAGTTCCATGGGAGGCTTGGCTTCAAGACCTAAAACCTAACCAAGTTGAAGGTCTATAAGCATTGTGCCAATACCAGCCCGGCTGCAGGGTACACTACTTGCTTCAAGGTGTACACCAGGCAAGACCATGATGACATGCCCTTGTCCACAAAAATGGAGTTTGGCAACTTCCTTGGGAAGGGATAACAGTTATTTGTGAATAACAGGTAAATGTTGCCAAATCTGCTTTCACATAAGACTAATGCAGTAGGGACAGCCTGGCTGAACGGGAAGTTCTTGCCCAAGGACCTTAGTGTGAAGAGGAAGAGTGATGTCGATTACCACAACAGTGAGATGGGGTTGCTGTCCTTGATGTGGAAGGACCCCAGCAATGTCACCATGCTGTCAACAGTCCATACCATTGCAATGGATGGGGATAAGCCATTAGTGGTAAAAGATTAAAACATCAGTATGAAGGGTGTTGATGTTGGTGATCAGATGGCCAGTTGCTATCCAATGACTTGCCACTCTTTGACATGGCCATTGTTAACACCTAGGCCGTTCATCATGCCCTGGGATCAGAGGAATCACAGAAGGCCTTCTGAATTGGCCTCACATCTGAGCTCTTGGGGGAGTTTAGAGAAGGGACCGACTCAACAAGGAACAGAGCTGCATTGAGACCAACCATTGCAGTCAGGGCTATGCAGCAGCGATGGCATGCAGTTTCAGAGATACCTGATGGCAGGAGATGATGTTAGGTATGCTCTGAACAGTCATCAGAGAAGCAGGAAAAGTCGACTGTAACATCTGACTTTGTACTTGGGGCTGCTTTGAGCTGTGGCATGCTGTGCACAACAACAACAACAACAACAAAAAATTACCCTTATGATATCTTGGCAATTATGTTACGGAGTGTAAGGCAGAATGGCATTATAAGAGAGCCTGGACTCTAAAACTACCATCCATTGCAATATGTGTTGAGATTGTATTTTAGCTTTATGAGCACATAAAACTTTGTGTTCAGTTCTTAAAAGCATATATTTCAATATGATCCCAAGGCTATAAATGGGGCATAAAACTAGAGCTTACACTATGACTTGGTCGCTCGTGCTGGGTGGCGCGCACGGAGGTCCCTGGTAGCAGCCACTCACCCCTATAAATACCACCCAGAAAGTAGGGAGTCCGGCACTCCAAAGGCACCACAGTTAGTGGGGTTAACCCACTGGATCTGGTTGCATCATGGCATTTCACATAAAAATATGGGTATTAGGCTTATGTGAGCGGCTGCTCTTCCGGGTAGCTTCTTGTCAGCAGGGCGCACGCTGACAATACTCTATGCCTCCTATTTGGAAAACCTTTTTACACATGAGTATTTTTTATTTTTGTGGCCATTTTCCGATGTCCATATTTGCCACCTGATTTGCATTATTTAGATGGTAATATTTTTTTTCTTTAAACAGACTCCAATCATCTCTCTAGGTAGTGTACAACTTAGTGCAAGAAAAATGAAACTATGTAACACTATGTTATTTGTGTATTTATTTTTTTTTATGTAATATTCAATTTTCAATTTACAACCTGCATTACTGCTCATGGTGCCAGCAGGTAATTAGTGTCAGATACACCTGTATGGATTTCTGCTTGTTGCAAACATGCATACAGAATTTGATAATTACATTACACATAGTTATGAATTTGTGACAGTCCAAAGAACATTTTTATATACCAATATCAGAAAAAACTAAAATCACACTGACTTAAGGAGGGGTTAAAGGGTCTAAATGAGTTAGCCAAGAATGTCCAAGAATGAAGAAACTACCAAAGGACTATCTTAGCCAAAACCAGTTTATTTCTTTTGAGGTGCAAGGGCATAAGTGCCAACAGGTAAACTTCAGATGCAGGTAATTAGAGTCAGGTACACCTGTACGGACTCTTAACCCTTTGCCGACAGGTGGCATGTACGTTTATGCCATGGCATGCCTGGACTATCTGCCGGTGGCATGTACATACATGTCATGGTGTATGTATGGCCATGCCATGAGTTTTTTTTTGTTACAATTATGGCAAAATATAATTTTTTTGCCACTGAAAATGTGATTAAGGAGTTTTTAACACTTTTTCACATTTTTAGCGTCTAAAAAATTTCGTTGGTAATCGACTACATTGGCCAAAGATATTATATAGTATTCATGAAGTGATGGTGTAAAACCACATGAAAATACCGATATGTATTTTGGTAAATAAAAAAAATCACGTATTTATAAAAACACTGAACATAAAATTATATCTATATGGAAGTAATAATATAAACCTGTTGAAACTAAAGTTTATCTTATAAAATAACTTGAAAAAAATGCAAAATACAAACAAAACCTACGATTTCAACTCCATGATGCCACACACTGCTTATTTTATTCAGACTATAGAGCGAATAATGATCAACTATGGAGTCAATATAACAATAAAAAATATCCTACAGTCTTGATTTTAACAGAAAATATGGCAAATAGAGAGCTTAGAAAATAATAATACTGAAAATACAACATATGCTCGTAGTATTACGAAGAAACAGCAAGGGATGCTGGTATTTGGCATGAGCGGTCGCGCATGCTAGCGTGACGATATAAGCCCCTGGTAGCGGGGCCCGGGCCACTATGAATACTACCCGTCAGGAAAGAGTTAAGTTTCTTTTTGTTTTGCAGCCACTGTCCATCATTTTACATACTACTGATTATACAATTATACAAATGTAAGAAAGGCAAGGGATGCTGGTATTGAGCATGAGCGACAGTCGTGCATGCTCAGGTGACGATTTGAGCCCCTGGCAGCGGGGCCCGGCCACCATGAATACCACCCGTCGGGAAAGGGTTAACCATGCAAGGAAATCTGATATCTTACTTGCTTCCTGCTGTGCTGGGATGCTGAACTTGGGAGGGGAGCGTCCAAGGTAGGGTGAAGGGGTCAATCTTGGTGGGTGAGGCACAGAGAACAACTGTACTAATGCTCCAGTTGACAGGGTGGTGTGAGCATCAACCAGCTGCAGACAGACGTTCTTTGCCTTGACAGCTGCACTACCAGATAATCTGTGGAAGGGATTAGTATGAAGTCACTGAAGGGAAGATTCTGATCCCTAAGAGATAGTGGTGAAAAGAGAAGAAGACATCAAGTGACAAAATTCTATTTCATTAACGATCATCCACAGTATCTCAATTTTTAACAATATGTTTCCGAAATAATTCTATAAAACATTTGGCACAATTCAAGGTATCAACATTCTCAGGAAATGCCACCAAGTGACTCTCACAAAGACTAACTTGTGTCCAAAATTAAGATCAATCCAGTGATGTAGGCGCTGTGACACACGGTTACTCTCAAGAACTGAGCGATGGTAGCCAAGGAAATCATCGACACAAGTACACCAATCAGGAACTTCCAGATCACCCAGGTCATCATGGATGCTCTGGAATAACATTTTGGTATTAATAAAATGTTAATGTGTGATTATGTGTGTAATAATTATCGTAATATTACTTTACAGCATTTCTGTAGTGCCTTTATCCTAATTGTTAACTCATTTCTATTCTTTTTGCCACAATACTTTACCATAGTGCTATATGACTTATGATCTAGCACAATTAGTTTTATCCATTAACCATTCTGTGGTGCATCTAAATTACTCCTGATACATAAGGATTGGTTGTGATTACCATCCGCTGAAAATGTTGAACTTGAACTTGGGCCAGCATGACTGCTGGCTGAGATTGCAACAACTGCACCAAATAGCGTGTGTGTGTGTGTGTGTGTGTGTGTGTGTGTGTGTGTGTGTGTGTGTGTGTGTGTGTGTGTGTGTGTGGTGTTATGTTTGTGTGTGTGTCTGTGTGAGATAATATTCTAATATATGCCACCAGGAATGATGAGCACTGCCAACAGTGAGTTTAGTTAATTAATTGTATTTATACACAGATGGCTTTGAAAGTGTGATTAAGTCGTTTTTAATACTTTCTCATTTTTACTATGAAAAAAAAAAAAAAAAAAAAAAAAAAGATTTGAACTTCATGATGCCGCACACTGCTTGTTTTATTCAGACTATAGACTGAATAATGATCAAGTATGGAGTCTATATAACAACAAAAATACCCTTCAGTCTCGATTTATCAGGAAATATGACAAGTAGAGACTAGAAAATAATGAAAACTGAAAATACAACATATCCTCGTAGTATTACGAAGAAACAGCAAGGGATGCTGGTATTTGGCATGAGCGGTTACGCATGCTAGGGTGACGATATAAGCCCCCGGCAACGAGGCCCAGGCCACTATGAATACTACCCGTCAGGAAAGGGTTGCTAGCATTAGAAGAACAAGCAAACATTTTTTTCTGATAGCTCAGGAAAGGAAAATCAAGTGAGGGTAAGTAAAATACTAACTGATGACTTGGTGGCTAAGCACTTGTGGAACCATCTATGTATAGATATATTTCACAAAACAATTTTACAGTGAATATCACATTGAGTTAATGAACAATTTTACTTTTTCAGAAGAGTTATATATAACTGATAATCATAAAACAAATGCTCTTGAAATCATTCCTATGTATTATGAAAAATATTCTTCAACCTCAGTGGTTAACCTCCAAAACAACCCTTGCCTTAGCCACTTACTTTGAATATTGCAGGATCAGTATAAAATTCAGGTATACATTCATCTGGAGTCCAAAGATAAAGGCGACTAATTGTGGCAGGATAATGCTCAGGAACCCACTGCTGGCGGACATATTTTGTCAGCAACTCCTTTGGGGTTATCCGGGCCTTGTAGACATAATAAGTTATCTCACTGAAGACTTCTGTGACATGATGTGCAACCTGTAAACAAATAAAATATATATGTACATATTAACTAAAATTAATGAAGATCAGTAACATTAAACATTATTTTTGAGAGAACCATAAACCTAATAACTGAACCCAACAACATACAGCCTGCTTGTTCTGTCCTTGACTGGCAGCCATCTGGTAGGTGTGGTCCAGCTGCTGATCACCCTTATTCAGCCTGAATTTTGTCTTGGTCAAGTCCCTCCAGCCAGAATTTCTCCCTGTGAAGTCCATCACCCAAGGCACAGTGGGATGATGATGTGGCGAGTTGAACTTTCTACCAGCGAAGAAGTTCAGGCATAAAAGGTAGTCAAGGGTTGTTATTTGGTGGCCGACCTGGGTGAATCAATGAATACATTAAGAAAAAACATGTTTGGTTAGTAGTGATGACTGATTACTGATGACTGATTATCCATACAGTAGGACAGGTAATTAAGGAAACCAGGGAGGAACTACCTAATCTGTGAATCAAGATCCCTAATTAAAGATAAAATAAAAAAAAAACATGTCTATGATCTTGCTTATTCACAGAATCAAGAAATACAGAATAATGGGAAAGCATTCAATAAATTCTGAATAGGACTTCCAGAAACTTTATTTCCCAACATATAACCTTCAATCATTATTTAAAGATTTCTCTGAAAAGAGCCGCATATGTAGACTTATTCAAGTAAAAATAAATTATCTAGATTAAATGTATATAAATATATATATGTACATATATATATGTATATAATATATATATATATATATATATATATATATATATATATATATATATATATATATATATATATATATGTTACAGTAAAGTTGTGAAATCAGGGATTTCAGGAAATCCCTAAAATTTTCTGTAAATTCATGAAATCACTGTTGCACTCAGGGATTTCATGAATTTACTGAAATATCCAGGAAAGTCATGAAATCCCTAAATTGGGAAAGTCAGGGATTTCATGAAATTACTGTTTTGATCTTTTTCACATGTGTGGATGAGCAAGGGTTAGAATTATGACCTGCAATAATGTCCTTAATAACATTAATAGAATTGCTGTCACAAGGAGTGTCCTTCGGATTAAAACTATTTGAAAAATCCATTATTTAGTTCCTGATAAAAACATGACAACAGGTATCTATAACATTTATTTTATTTATAAGAGCATACATTTGTTCATTCATAAGAGCATACATATATTGCTAAATCATAACTATTCATTACATTCCTATCTGGATACCTGACAGCTATTCAACAATCAGCATTTATTAGCACAGTTGACACTTTCATGGCACCAAGAGTTACATTTTGCTTTAGCTTTGAAACACTTACATCTGTTAGTTGAACATTTCTTCAGACCACTACAGTTGCATCTAGTGAATCCCTGACCAGCACATGTAGATTGTGCAATGACAGCTTCCCGAAGTGACACTGCAGTATCCTGATTTACGTCATCTTCTGTCAGCAAACGCTGGGGGCAGAGGTCATACTGATTACTAGAATACTGACCCTTTAGAACACCCGACTTCACAGAGATTTTATACTGGTCATTGTCCAAATCTCTGCTGACAATAACACCCAGGATATTCCGCAGATCTCCTCTACCATGATCCACAGCTGGAATTGGGACAGAAACATTGTCACCAGGCTCAGCAGTTTTAAAGTCTAAGTGCCATGTTTGACCATTCTCTCAGCTTGGGATACCTGCCCTCTCTGTATGCTTCCACTCTACATTTCTGAATTTGATCTGGGATCTGAAGTATCTGAGGTTGAACAATGCATCAACAGAAAGTGCCCTCACTTCTTCTTTTCTTTCTTTTAAGGTTTAGGTTCATGTCAGCGCCGGGTCACAGCTGATACTTAATTGAGTTTTCATGTTGTGATGCTTTGGAATGAGTAGTGGTAGGTCCCCAGTTCCTTTCCACTGAGATGCGGTGGACTTTTAGGTAATCTTCTCCTATTTTAAATCTGGGCTTAGCCCAGCACTTGATTTGGGCTGGCTGGCCACCAGTGGCTAGGTAGGCAATCAAGGTGAAGTTCCTTGCCCATGGAAAAACGCGGGGTCGGTGACTTGAACCTTCGAATTCGGGTTTGCCGTCGTGACATTTTGAGTCCGACCTCAACCCATTCGGGCCACCGCCATTGACGATATGGGCTTTCTTTATTTGTTCTTAGCAATTTAGAGGGGGTGGTTTTGCATTGCCTTCTGCCCGGGTTTCTTTTTATCGAGTCACCATCTCTATTTACCCGCATAAACGGTGGCTTGGCCACCCGGGTGGCTAGGCAGGCCAATTGAGGTGAAGTCCTGCCCAAGGGAAACAACGCGCGGTCGGTGACTCCGAACCCTCGAACTCAGTTTGCCGTGTGACAGTCTTGGTCGACGCTCTAACCATTCAGCCACCGCGGCCCAGTCATTCACTTCAGTGGTGAATAAATCATTATTGTCACTTGTAGTCGCTTCGCTAGTGGTCACTGAACCAGTAGAACTTGCAGCAGAACCTGTTGTTATTGTTGTATCATCTCCTGACATAATTGCTATGAGATCATCCTCACTCTCCAACCTTGAGACAACTTCTGTGGGTAGAGCTGAAGAAGTCAGGCCAACTCTGGCTTCACCACCAAACAACGCAGAGTATGGAGAGCACTTTATCCCTGAATGGTGAGCAGCATTTTCCTGAAACTGAACTTGATACCAACTGACCAGTCTTGTGAATTATTGTCTGCAAGCCAGGTACCTAACATATCCTTAATGTCACCATTCGCACGTTGCACAGAACCCTGACTTTGTGGATGACGAGGCTTCCCATGAACCATGGTGAGACTTGCCCATATTTCTTTTAGCTCTGTAATCACTCTGGATGTGAACTCTGAGCCATTATCACTTTGAAGAACAGCATGAAAAGGAAGATATCTACAAGCTGGTAGGTAACCTCTGCAGCATGTTTGGTTTGAAAAGGACAAAGAATGCAGAATTTGGTGAGATGGTCTTGGTACACCATGATCCATTTAAAGTTGGAGTGTGGCACTTATTGCATGTCAATCAAATCAACCTGGCCACTAGAAGCAAATTCCTTGCTGAGGATAGGACGCACCACAACACCCTTGGTCATTGGTCTTTTCCTTTTCTTCTGACATTCCTCACACAGTGATTTGAAGAACTCTAAGACCTTTGTTGTGATGTTGGCATATTTTCACTGTAACTCCTTAATCATGCGGTCACGCCCACCATCTTCTGTTGAAATATGAGCACGTTTGATGACGTCTCCTCAATAGTTACATAATATAGGGGTGGCTCATCTGCATTTGTCTGTTTTTTTATAAGCTTTTCCAGGTCACCACATTGGAGGACATCTGAAAAGAAATAGAATGCATTAATTCAGTAAAACTATAATTATCACTACTATTTTACAGCAAATATTTTTCTTATTTACTCCATAAATGTTAAAGTCAGTGGCTAGGGTTTGGGGCAGCAGTTACTACAAAGAAATACGAACCACAGATTGATATGACATGCTTACAAAACATATCTGTCAGTCTGCATGAAATAGTCAAACAGTACGTGAGCTAAGTATAACAATGATTTTAATCTTTACAGTGCTGAATTATTTTTGTGAAAAATTGATCAGTATTACTTGTAGTCTCTGTTACCCCATGTTCTGGCTCCTTTTGCAGCCAGACCATGGAGTAACTGAGACTACAAGAAATACTGGTCATAGTCATCAAAAGGAATTTCATAACAAATGCTACAAGGTGTCACACGTGGGATTTCTTGCTGACATTACCTCTAAGTTTTGAATTGGTGCTCTGTCAGAGAAACTTTCTCTGTTATCTGACAGTAACCATAAGAATAACACTTATAATTAACAGTGCATCATAATAGGTAATGAAAACTAATTATATCTCAGGGATTTACAACAAATAAACAAAATATCTTACTTGGACAGAAGATAATAGTCACTTCTCTTCATATGACTATTTGCTGATGAAGATTTAATGCTGTCTATCCTTCTGTAGGGGGCCGCGGTGGCCGAATGGTTAGAGCGTCGGACTCAAGACTGTCACGACGGCAATCTGAGTTCGAGGGTTCGAGTCACCGGCCGGCCCATTGTTTCCCTTGGGCAAGGAATTCACCCCGATGCCTGCCTAGCCACTGGGTGGCCAAGCCAGCTCAAGTCAGTGCCGGGGAAATAGAGATGGGACTCGATAAAAAACACCGGGCGGAAGGCAATGGCAAACCCCTGCTCTAAATTGTAAGAAAAAAAAACATGGAAGCCCATGATCGCAAGGCCGCGGTGGCCGAATGGGTTTGAGTGTCGGAACTCAAGACGTCACGACGGCAATCTGAATTTGAGGGTTCGAGTCACCGACCACCGCGTTGTTCCCTTGGGCAAGGAACTTCACCTTTGATGCCTACCCAGCCACTGGGTGGCCAAGCCAGCCCAAGTCAAATGCTGGTCCCAAGCCCAGATAAATAGAGAGAATGATTACCTAAAAGGTACCACCGGCACTCTCCGTGGAAAGGAACTGGGTGACCCTACCACGTTACTCACTCAAGAGCATCACAACATGAAACTACAATTTAAATATCATGCTGTGACCACGGCGGCTCAGACAGACCTACCGTTAAAAAAAATCCCTCTGTGTATCACCCTTTTGGGAAAATATTTTTCTTGCTTTTTTATAAAATTTGGGGACAGCTCATTCGAATCTCTCTTCAATACTCTCAGAACCCATCAGGACACGTGAAATTAAAGGGAGTTTTAAAAAGCAATTTACGGGGTTTTAAAGGGGAAAAGGGGGGAGGAGGGGGTATAAAGAGAGAAAGGAAAGGGCAAGGGGGTAACACAGAGCAGGAGAGGACGACGAAGGAAGCAAAGGGGAGGTCAGATCAGGTTGGGGTTTGGGGTGGACTATGGCAGGGGGGCCGGTATAAAGGAGAAAAAGGAGGATGGGGATGCTGGGACTGCGGCGGGAAAAGCCGCTGTTCGGGTTTGAAATTAAGCAGCAGCTTTATTAAGGAGGATTCCACCATTTGCGGGCTGGACTCAGGGGAAGGAAAGATAATTGCGCCTTTTCCCCGGATAAGTGAGGAAAATGAGAGGGTAGTTTGGAGAACGAAAGATCAGGAAGCGATCCCCACCCGGGTTAGGGGGTCACAGAGCGGAGGGGCGGAGGAAGAAAAGTGGCAGCACCTCTCTTTACATGGAGGGAGGTTTTGAGAAAAAAGTGTAGTACTACCACTAGGCATTTTTAATCTACTTTGTGGGTTTTTTGCCTACTACAAATGGTGTATTTTACCTTTACTTAACTTATGTAAAACCCAACTAGGTAGGGATGAAATCCCAAAAAAAAGCAACTCATGGCATGAATTGAAAAAGAAAAATCGTAAAAAATTTTTGTTTTCATAGTTTTACTAACCATCCATAAGATAGTGTAAAAGCAAGGATAGATTCGGGGTTTTTTGTAATTTCCGGTTTTCAGTAAATTCACGAAACCCCCAATAAAACAGTGATTTCATGAAATTTACAAAAATTTTTGGGGATTTCTAAAAAAATTTTTCAAACTTTACTGTAACACACACACACAAACCACCATATTTTATAAAAATTATATATAAATTTGTACACTGCACCCACCCACAACACACACACCCCCACACTGTGGTGGGTATTGTTATATGGGCCGAGTGGTTTAGAGATGGGCTAAAGACTGGCACGACGGCAACTGAGTTCGGGGTTTTTGATCAGGGCCCGGCGCGTTTTTCCCTTTGGGGCAAGGAATTCACCCGTTTCCCTCCCTACCCGGTGGCCAATCCCCCAAGTCAGTGGGCCCCCAAGGCTGGAAAATAGAGGAATAAACCAAAAAGGAAACACCGCATCTCTGGGAAAGGGAACTTTGGACCCTCCCCATACTCACCCAAAATCACAACAGGGAAAAACTACAATTAAGTATCATGCTGTGACCTGGCGGCTAAAAAAAAAAACCAAAAAAAAAAAAAAAAAAAAAAAAAAATTTATATATAATATTATATATATATATAATTAAAATATATGAAAAAATGGGCAGTATTCCAATCACATCAAAAAAGGGTATGCTAGTTAGCAGGGTGACCTCCCACCATCCTTCCCACTAAAACTCGATTTAGCTTTTTTTTCCATTGTACCACGACAGCCCCAAATATTTTTGATTTTGCCTCATTTTGTCTTGGGTTTGCCTCTTCCTCTGTTTCATACCATCCCTGTCGATTTTTTCTCAATATTTTTACTTCTCATTAAAAACAATAAATTTAATTTTTCCCTTGTTCAAGAGTCCAACGTGGTTTTTAAATTTTTTTTTTCTCAGGATTTCTTTGTTCTCTTCTGCCCAGTAATAGCATACTCGTCTGTAAAACCACATTTCAAAACTATTGATCTTTTTTTCTATCTACTTCAACACCCAACACTCAAAAAACCATATGAAGCAATTGGGAAAACTAATGATTCAAAAAACCTCACTTTGCCGTAAGGTAATGCTTGGGTCTTTCCAGATGTTATTGAGAGAAATTTGTGGCGTTTTGGCAGGGTAATTTTTCTTTTATCTCCGGTAAATAAAATTTTTTTTATTTAAAAAACAGCCCAAGATAATGAACTTTTTCACATTTTCCCAATCATTCATTGTTGTAACTGTTCATATTTTTTCTTTCCCGGATCTTGAACTTCAGATCTTTTTTTTCTTGGCTTTAAAAAACAACCCAGTTTTTTCGCTTTTTCCCCAATTTTATCTTAGTTGTTGTAGTTCAGGATACTGTGGAAATCAAAACATATCATGGGGTCCCTCAGATTTTGTATCCCAACACCACAGTTCCCTAAAAATTTCTCTAGAGCACCTCTAAATTTTTCAGAAATATATTAAAAAGGTGCGGAGACAGAACACCCGTCTTCTCCGTTGATTTCCCCTTTTGAACCAAAAGTGGTTTTTAAGCTGCGTTGGGTCATAAAGGCTTTTATTAGTTGGAATGTTTTTTGGAAACTTATACGTAATGTTTTTCCAGGGTTTATCGTAACAACAGTATCAAAAAACTTTCACATAATGAGAAAACCCGGGATAGGTTTTTTGATGTTTTCGTTTTCTCTATGATCAATTTTAAATTTTGAATTGGTTTTGGACCTTTTTTAGGGCGAAAACCCTTGTTGTCTCAATTTCCCCTCTTAAAATTTAAATTCATTCATTAGCAATATTTTAAAAAATTTTGTGCGGACTTATTTAAGCAATTTTCCCCATATTTTTTGCATTGGGGGGGGTCCCCCTTTTTTTTGGTTGGGGGTAAAAAGATTTTTCCCGTTTCTGGCCATTTTTTTTCCATATTTTTGTACAGAGTTTTTAGAAGAAGTTCAACATTTTGCCAGCATTTAATTATTTGCGATTTCATCTATTCCCCGGGGTCTTGTTTTCTTTTCTTCTTTTTTGGCTTTTATAAATTTGTCTAGCAGTGGCGGGGGTTTTTTCTTCGTTTTCTTGATCTAATTAAGTTGTTGTTAGATCTTTTTTCTTTTTTTAAAGTTGGAACAATATTGATTCCCTCTTCTTTGACTTCTTTTCCTCACATAAAAAAAGTCCTCTTTTTTTGATAGTGTCCCTAGTAGGTTAAATTTTTTTGTGAGTTTTTTACTCCGGAGAGCTTTAGTTTTCTTATTGAAGAACAGTTTTTAATTTTTGGCAAATTTTTTTTAAATATTTTTTTTTTTTCTTTCGCAATAATCTTTGAATTTTGTATTTTGTTTTTTTTAAATTTCTTTTTCAACTGGATTATGATACCTTTTTTTTTTTAGGCCTTTTTTGTTCAATTCACTTTGTGTTTTTTTAGTACCAGGGGGAATTTTTCTTTTTTTTTTGGGGATAGTTTTTAAGAGTGCTCCAAAGGGGTTCTTTTCCCCCTTCCCCCTAACTATTTGGGTTTTCATTTCCAATGATTGAGATTTCAAATTGTTTGAACTTAATTCGGTAATTGTTATCAAGAGTTTTTTAGTCGACCTTTTGAGGGGGTGTTGGGCTCCATTTTGAGTCTTTTTTTAAAGGCGATAGTAGCAGTTGGTGGCATGTTTTCAGCCCCAGGTCTTTTTTTGGGATTTTTTATGAACTTTTTTCCCTTTTTGGGCGCAAAAATGTAGCAATTTTGGGTTGCGTTTTTTTTCTGGGAAAAAACCCCGTGACAAGGCTTTGGGGGGTGTTGGGAAAATTTATTTGGGATAAATAAATATTTGTACTACAAATTCAATAAAATTTTATTTTCATTTATATCCAAGGCCCCAATTTTCCAAGGTGAATTTTTAGATATTTTTTTCCCCCTTTTTTCTTGAGGTTCCCCTGATTATTTTACATCTCTGTTAGGGGTGTGTCTAAAATATCTTTGGAGAGGTTATAAAAAATTTCCATTTCTTTATCACTTCAAAATTGGTTGGTGCGAGCTTGTATAATATAATATTAGAGGTTTTCTTGTATTTGACTTTTTTAAAAAGCGATCTTTATTTGGGTGTACCAAAGGTATTTTCAGTTTTTTTTAAAGTCCTCCTTTTAATTTTTTTTTTCCAAAAAAAAACCCTTTTTTCAGTTTTTAAACTTTTTTTCCATTTTGGGGCCCCATTCCCCGGGGAAAGGGTTATTATCCTTTTTTAAATTTTGTTTTTTTTTATTTTTTATTCCCGTCCTTTTAATTTTTCTTAATTACAGTTTTTTTTTTTTCTTTGTTTTGGGGTTTAAAATTTGTTTCCCCCCAAATAACCCCCATAACCCCCCAAACCTTGGTATGAATTTCTTTTGTATAAAACAGGGTTTGGGGTTTCAGGAAAAAAAAAGGGGGGCCCCCCCTCTTTAACCCCCCCCTCTTCTCGCCCTTTAAAACATTTAATTATATTAAAAAATTATAAAAAAATAAAAAAAAATTTTAATTTATCCCAAATTTATATAAAAATATTTTTTATCATATTTATTTTTTTTTTATTTTTTTTTTCAATTCCTTTTTTTTTTCCCCCCTATTTTTTTTTATTTTTTATAATATATATATATAATTTTTTTTATAAAAAAAAAAAAACAAAAAAAAAAAAAAAAAAAAAAAAAAAAAAAACATTTTTTTTAACTAGGTTTATTAAAATTAAATATATTAAATTTAGTTTTTTTTTACCAATGTGGTTGGGATTTTTAGGGGAATTTTTTTTAAAATTTTTTTAAAAAATTTTATTTATTTAAAAAAAAACTTTGGGGTGGTTTTCCACCCATCATAAAAGGGGGTTTTTGAAGGGAAAAAACCACCCAAAAGAAACCCAAAATGGTTTGGTTTGGTGGGGTTAGTTTTGGGGGTTGGTTTTGGGTTTTGGGTTTTTTTTTGTTTGGGGTGGTTTTCCCTTTTTGGGTGGTTTTTTTTCGGTCATTTTTTAGGTTTTTGGGTGGTTGGCCAAGTGGTAGGAAAGAGGGGTTTGCCCGGGAAAAAAGGGGGGGTGTGGCCCCCCCTTTTTTTGGGGTTTTTTGGGGGGAGTTAAATTTTTTGGGGGGGATATTTTTTTTTTTTTAAAAAAATTATTAATTTTAAAAATTTTTAAATTTTTTTTTTAACCAATAAAACCAAAAAAAATTTTGGGGTTTTTTTTTTAAAAAAATTTTTTATTTAATTTTAAAAATTTTTTTAAAATTTTTTTTAAATTTTTTTTGTTTTTACACACACACAAAATCAAAAAAAAAAAAAAAAAAAAAAAAAAAAAATTTTTTTTTTTTTTTTTGGGGGTGTGTGGGTGTGTGGTGTGTGTTGTTTTATGGTGTGGTTTTGGTTTTTTGTGGTGTTTTGTGTGTGTCTGTGTGGTGTTGTTTTTTGGGTGTTGTGTGTTTGTGGTGTGGTGGGGGTGGTATTATTTTTATTTTTTAAATTTTTTAATTTTTTTTATTTTTTTTGCCCCGGGCCGGGTAAATGGTGGGGGGAAAAAAAAAAAAAAAAAAAAAAAAAAAAAAAAAAAAAAGGGGGAAGGGGCCCCCCCCCTTTTTTTAAGAAAATTGGGGTTTTTGTGGGGGTGGGGGGGTGGGTGGTAAGTGTAAGGGAAAATTTGGTTCCCGGGTTGATAGGGCCCCCCCCTTTTTCCCTTTTTTTGGGGGGGTTCATTGTTTTGGGGATGGGGGGGGTGTGTGGGGTGGGGAAAAAAGGGGTTTTTTTTGGGGGGCCAGGCATTGTGGAAAAAATGGGGATGTTTATGGAAAATTTAAAAATTTTTTTTGTGTGCCAGGGGGTGATTGGGTTTTGTTGTTGGTTTTTTTTTTTTGTTTTCCCCAAAAAAAATGTGGGTTTTTGGGTTTTGTGTGTGTTTGGTGTGTGGTTGGGGTTGTGGTGTGTGTGTGTGGTGTGGTTTTTGTTTGGGGTTGTGTGGTTTTTGGGGTTTTGAGTGTTGTGGTGCATTGTTGGTGGGTTCCCCCCCCAATGAAAAAAAAAAAGGGGTTTTTTTGGGGGGTGTGTGTGTTGGGGGTGTGTGTGGTGTGTGTGTGTGTTGGGTGTGTATGTGTGGTTTTGTGGTGTGGGGGTTGGTCATGTGTTGGTGTGTGTGTGTGGATTTTGTTGTTGTTTTTGGGGTTGTGTGTGTTTGTGGTGTGTGGGGTTTTTTTGGGGGTTGTGTTGTGGTGTGTTTGGGTGGTTTTTGTGTGTGTTTTTTGTGGGTGGGGGGTGGGTTTTGTGTGTTGGGGGTGGGTGGTTTTTGGGGGTGTGGTGTGATGTGTGGTGTTTGGTTTGTTGTTTTTGGGGGGTGGGGGTTTTCATGTGTTGGCATGTGTTTTGGTGTGGGGAATGGAGGTGTGTTCTGTGTGCCTTGGGTTTTTTGTTGTTTTGGGGGTGTGTTTGTTGGGTGTGGGTTTTTTGGTTTTTGTGTGTGTGTGTTTTGGTGTGATGTGGTGTTGTGTGGTATGTGTGTTTGGGGTTTGGTTTGGTGGGTTTTGTTTTTTTGGGGTTTTGGTTTTTTGGGGGGTGGGTGTTTTGGGTTTTGGGGTTTTTTGGTGTGTGGTGTGTGTGTGTGTGTGGGGGGGGTGTGGTTGTGTGTGGTGTGTGTGGTGTTGGGGTGTGTGTGTGGGTTTTTGGGTGGGGTGTGTTGTGGGGGGGGTTGTGGGTTTTTTGTGTGTGTGTGTTTTTGTGTGTTGTGTGTTTTTGTTGTGTTTTGTGGTTTGGGGGGGGTTTTGGGGGTGGGGGGGTTTTTGGTTTTGGGGGGGGGGTGTGTGGGGGTGTGTGGGTGTGTGTGTGTGTGTTTGGGGTTGTGGTGGGTTTTTTGTGTGTTGTTTGGGAGGGGATTGGGGGGGTCCATTTTATTATTATATTTTTATTGGGTGAAAAGGGGTTTTTTTTTTGGTTTGTGGTGTGTGGGGTTTGGGGTTTGGGAAGGGGTGGAAGATTTTTTTGGGTTGGTTTTTATGGGTGTTTTTTTTTTTTTGGGTTTTTTGGGGATTTTTTTTTTTTTGGGGTTTTTTTGTTTGTGGGTTTTGGGGGTTTGTTTGGGTTTTTTATTTTGGGGAAGTTTTTCTTGGTGGGCATTTTGGGATTTTTGTTTTTTTTGTGGTTGTGTGTGTTTGTTTTTGGATGGTTGCTTCGGGAATGTTCAGGGGTGTTTTTTTTGGGGTTTCAAAGGGGGGTAGTTGGGGGGGGGGGGTTTTTTGGGTTTTGGGTGTTTGGTGGGGTTTTTTTTGGGTTTTTGGGTTTTTTGGGTTGGGGTTTTTTTTTTTTCGGGGGGTTCAAATTTTTGGTTGTGGTTTGGGGGGTTTTTTTTTGGGCTTGGGGGGGGGTTTTTTTGATTGGTTGGGTTCTTTTTTGTTGTGCATTTGGGGGTTTTGGGGGTTTGGTGTTTTGTGTGTGTTGTGTGTTTTTTTTTTTTTACAGGGACATAAATTTAAAATTTAGCTAGTACTAAAAATAAAATAATAATAATAATAATAATAATAATAAAAAAAAATCAACAGCAGGTGTAATGAAATGAAATCCCAATTTCTTTTAATACCATGAGGGTGTGTGATGATACAAAGATGCTTGAAGTAGAGGGCAGCAGAAAATACAAATCAGAAATGAGAAGATAAATGATGTTAATATAAAAAGTAAAAAAAAAAAATTAAGATGTAATTTGAGAAATAAAAAAATATAATTATAATTTATATCCTAGTTTTTTAATACTATGTTTTGCTAATTTTAAGTTTTTGTTAATTCATAAAGTCAAAAAAAACCCCACACCTTTTTTCCTTTGACGATGAGAAATCACTAAAAAAAAAAATTTATGCCGGGGAATACTGTTCGGGATAAAAAGTGTTTTGTGTTTGTACATTTTTTTGGGAAAAAAAGGTTGCCTTACAAACAAAAAATAGTAAACATGAGGAACTGATTACACACACTATATAAAGACAGCATTACTCCCCCAAAAGTGAGAAGTTGGACCAAGGGCACGCAAAGGTTTTTCTAAATCCCCGGGGTTTAACCCGGGCCTGAAAAGATGTTAAAAAATTAATTATGAATTTTTGAGCAATAGCAAAAAACTGCTTTTTTTAAAAAAATCCTCAAAGTGGAATAAAAAATCTATGGTTTTTGTGGTTAAAGAGAGCACTAATTCACTTCAGTCCCTGTCTTAAGCACAAATGCATCTTCATTTGAAGGGTTTTTGAATTCCAGTAATCTACTGTCGGTTTTTTTGCACTTTTCCTTTTCTCAGAACCCTCAATAATGATGTTTTTGGTGTGCATTTTGGTTTTTCACTTTTGGATACAGGGAGCTTTTTTTTCTTGGCAAAGGGCCCCCCCAAAATCCGAAAGACTTTTTTCTTTTAGAGTTTTTTTCTGGGGGGTTTTTCTCACTAAGTTGTTTTAATCTTGTGCTTCTTGTGGAATCTGATGAGTGGCTTTGTCTTTTCTCTCCAAGGCGGGATTGTTGGTTTGATCACTTAAAAATTGTCTTCAGTAGGTGTGAAGGGTGTAAGTCCTGGTGGAAAAAGGGTTTTAGGGAAAGTGGAAGTAGTCGAGGTAGAGGCGTTGTTTTGTAGAGGGGGGAGAGTAAATCCCCAAAATGAAATCACGATCAGGGGGATCTTTGCCCCTTTAGGATTTGGATAAAATGAAAGTGCTCGCTTCCCGCCGAGAGCTTTTCAGGACTATAAATAGAAAATGAAATCAGTTTGTTTGTTGGAGAGAGCTCATTCTTATATATTTCATGATTTTCATAAAATGTACCAAAATATACAGATAATTTTTAAAAAAAAGCAATTCCAAATCCATGTACGTTAATGTCATCATCACAACATGCTGTCGTTTTTTGAATGAAACGACCCAAAACCTTATGAGAAACCCTTTCTTTTATAGCTTTTCATAATTTTCACACCACTGTTAAATTTATATAAAAAAAAATATTTATACTATCAGACAGAAAGAGAAATGTTTAAAAAAATTTTATTTGTCACTAAATTTTATGTGAAAAAACTATTCAGCCAATTGTATGTTAAAAATTTCCAATCATCACCATCAGTTCCTATGTAATCTTTAGTATGTAGGAAAAAATTAAGCTTTTTTACATAAATAAACAAAATATTTACAAAAATCAAGCACGTATTTTAAAACAGTATGAAGTACGTTTTCAATAACCTTCAACTTTTCCGATGTTTTTAAGAAATACATGAAAGTTTAATAAAAGAGGTGTTTTAATACTTTCTCATTTTTACTATGAAAAAAAAAAAAAAAAAGATTTGAACTTCATGATGCCGCACCTGCTTGTTTTTATTCAGAACTATAGACTGAATAATGATCAAGTATTGAGTCTATATAACAACAAAAATACCCTTCAGTCTTGATTTATCAGAAAATATGACAGTATACTAGAAAATAATGCAAACTGGAAATACAACTACCTCGTAGTAGTCAAGAAACAGCAAGGGATGCTGGGTATTTGGCATGAGCGGTTACGCATGCTAGGGTGACGATAATAAGCCCCCGGCAACGATGCACGCAGCCCACTATGAATACTACACGTCCGGAAATGGTTGACGAGCATAAGAAAACAAGCAAACATTTTTTTCTGATCTGGAGCTCACGGAAAAGGAAAATCAAGTGGATGTAGTAAAATACTAACTGAATGACTTGTGCTAAGAGCACTTTGGGAAACCATCTATGTATAGTATATATTTCACAAAACATTTTAACAGTGATATCACCTTGATTAAATGAACAATTTTACTTTTTCAGAATAGTTTTATATACATGAATAATCATAAAACAAATGCTCTTGAAATCATTCCATTATTATGAAAATATTCTTCAACCTCAGTGGTTAACCTCCCAAACAACCCTTGGCCTTAGACACTTTACTTTGAATATTGCGTCGTATAAAATTCAGTATAACATTCACCTGGAGTCCAAGATCAAGGCGCCTAATTGTGTCAGGATAATGCTCAGGAACCACTGCTGCGGACAATATTTTGTCAGCCACATCCTTGGGGTATCCGGCCTTTGTAGACATAATAATTTATCTCACTGAAGGATTCTGTGCCATGAATTGCAACCTGTAAACAATAAAATATTATGTACATATTAAGCTAAATAAATGAAGATCGTAACATTAAACATTATTTTTGAGAGAACTAAACCTAATAACTGCACCCACTACATCAGCCTGCTTGTTCTGTCCCTTGACTGGCAGCCATCTGGTAGTGTGTCCAGCTGCTGATCACCCTTTATTCCCTGAATTTTGTCTTGGTCAGTCCCCTCCAGCCTTGAGAATTTCTCTCCCTGTGAAGTCCATCACCCAATGCAACGTGGGATGATGATTGTGGCGAGTTGAAACTTTCTACCAGCGAAGAGTCAGGCATAAAAGGTAGTCCAAAAATGGTTGTTATTTGTGGCCGACCTGGGTGAATCCAGATACATTAAGAAAAACATGTTTGTTAGTAGTGATAACTGATTACTGATGACTGATTATCCATACAGTTAGGACAGGTATTAAGGAAACCAGGGAGGAACTACCTAATCTGTGAATCATATCCTAATTATGATAAAATAAAAAAAAACTGTCTATTGATCTTGCTTTTCACAGAATCAAGAGATACAGAATAATGGGAAAGCATTCAATAAATTCTGAATAGGACTTTTCCCGAAACTTAATTCCCAACATATCCTTCAATCATTATTTAAAGATTTCTCTGAAAAGAGCCGCATATGTTAGACCTTTATTCAAGTAAAAATACATTATCTAGATTAAAATGTATATAAATAAATATATGTACATATATATATGTATATATTATAGATATATATATATTATATATATTATATATATATTATTATTAAATATATATGGGTTATATATATAATATATATATATGTTACAGTAAAGTTGGGAATCAGGGATTTCAAGGAAGTCCCTAAATTTTCTGTAAATTCATGAAATCACTGTTGCACTCAGGGATTTCAATGAATTTAACTGAAATAGTCCAGAAAGTCATGAAAATCCCTAATTGGGAAGTCAGGGATTTTCATGAATTACTGTTTTGATCTTTTTCACATGTGTGGATGAGCAGGTTAGAATTATACCCCATAATGTCCCTTAATAACATTAATAGAATTGCTGTCACAAGGAGTGTCCTCGGATTAAAACTATTTGAAAAATCCATTATTTAGTTTCCTGAATAAAACATGGACAACAGGTATCTATAACTTGTAATTTTATTTATAAGAGCATACATTTGTTTCATTAATAAGAGCATACATATATTGCTAATCATAGCTATTCTTACATTCCTATCTGGATACCTGACATCTATTCACAATCAGCATTTATTAGCACAGTTGGACACTTTCATGGCACCACAAGTTACATTTTTGCTTAGCTTTGAAACACTTACATCTGTTAGTTGAACATTTCTTCAGACCACTACAGTTGGCTCTAGTGAATCCCTGACCAAGCACATGTAGTTTTTGCAATGACAGCTTCCCGAAGTGACACTGCAGTACCTGATTTATGTCCATCTTCTGTCAGCAAACGCTGGGGGCAGAGGTCATACTGATTACTAGAATACTGACCCTTTAGAACACCCGACTCCACTAGAGATTTTATACTGTCCCATTGTCCAATCTCTGCGTGACAAATACACCAGGATATTCCGCAGATTCTCCTCTACAGGACCACTCTGGAATTGGGACAGAAACATTGTCACCAGGCTCAGCAGTTTTAAAGTCTAAGTGCCATGTTTGACCATTCTCTCAGCTTGGGATACCTGCCCTCTCTGTATGCTTCCACTCTACATTTCTGAATTTGATCTTGGTGATCTTGAAGTATCTGAGGAGTTTGAACAATGGCATCAACAGAAAGTGCCTCAGTCACTTCTTCTTTTTCTTTCTTTTAACGGTAGGTTCATGTCTGAGCCGCCGTGGTCACAGCATGATACTTAATTGTAGTTTTCATGTTGTGATGCTCTTGGAATGAGTACGTGGTAAAGGGTCCCTTCCTTTCCACTGAGAGTGCCGGTGTTACCCTTTTAAGGTAATCTTCTCTTCTATTTTATCTGGGGCTTAGGACCAGCACTTGACTTGGGCTGGCTGAGCCACCATGGCTAGGTCGGCATCAAGTGAAGTTCCTTGCCCAATGGAACAACGCGCGGTCGGTTACTTTAAACCTCTCGAATTCAGGTTGCCGTCGTGACAGTTTTTTGAGTCCGCGCTCTATACCTTCTGCCACCCGCAGCTTTGACGATCATGGGCTTTCCATGATTTTTGTCTTAGCAATTTTAGAGCGGTGGTTTGCCATTGCCTTCTGCCCGTGTTTCTTTTTTTATCGGTCACCATCTCTATTTACCCGGCACTGACTTGGGCTGCTTGGCCACCCGTGGCTAGGCACTAATTGAGTGAAGTTCCTGCCCAAGGGAAACAACGCGGCGGTCGTGGTGACTCGAACCATCGACTCAGATTGGTGCCGTCGTGACAGTCTTGAGTCCGACGCTCTAACCATTCAGCCACCGCGGCCCAGTCATTCACTTCAGTGGTGAATAAATCATTATTGTCACTTGTAGTCGCTTCGCTAGTGGTCACTGAACCAGTAGAACTTGCAGCAGAACCTGTTGTTATTGTTGTATCATCTCCTGACATAATTGCTATGAGATCATCCTCACTCTCCAACCTTGAGACAACTTCTGTGGGTAGAGCTGAAGAAGTCAGGCCAACTCTGGCTTCACCACCAAACAACGCAGAGTATGGAGAGCACTTTATCCCTGAATGGTGAGCAGCATTTTCCTGAAACTGAACTTGATACCAACTGACCTCAGGCTTGTGAATTAATTGTCTGCAAGCCAGGTACCTAACATAGCCTGAATGGTCCCATTCGCACGTTGCACAGAACCCTGACTTTGTGGATGACGAGGCTTCCCATGAACCATGGTGAGACTTGCCCATATTTCTTTTAGCTCTGTAATCACTCTGGATGTGAACTCTGAGCCATTATCACTTTGAAGAACAGCATGAAAAGGAAGATATCTACAAGCTGGTAGGTAACCTCTGCAGCAATGTTTGGTTTGAAAAGGACAAAGAATGCAGAATTTGGTGAGATGGTCTTGGTACACCATGATCCATTTAAAGTTGGAGTGTGGTACTTATTGCATGTCAATCAAATCAACCTGGCCACTAGAAGCAAATTCCTTGCTGAGGATAGGACTGCACCCACAACAAACCCTTGTCATTGGTCTTTTCTTTTCTTCTGACATTCCTCACACAGTATTTGAAGAACTCCCATGCTTTGTGTGTGATGTTTCGCTATTTTTGCACAGTGGTAACTCCTTAATCATGCGGTCACGCCCACTATGTTCTGTTGAAATATGAGCACGTTTGATGACGTCTCCTCAATAGTTACATAATATAGGGGTGGCTCATCTGCATTTGTCTGTTTTTTTATAAGCTTTTCCAGGTCACCACATGGAGGACATCTGAAAAGAATAGAATGCATTAATTCAGTAAAACGATAATTATCACTACTATTTTACACCAAATAATTTTTCTTATTTACTCCATAATGTTAAAGTCGTCGTGGCTAGGGTTTGGGGCAAGCATTACTAACAAAAAATACGACACCACAGACTTGATATGACATGCGTACAAAACATATCTGTCAGTCCCTGCATGAAATTTCAACAGTACTGAGCTAGTATACATGATTTAATCTTAGCAGGCTGAATTATTTTTTGTGAAAATTGATCAGTATTACTTGTAGTCTCTGTTACCCCATGTTCTGGCTCCTTTTCAGCCAGACCATGGATAACTGAGACTACAAGAAATACTGGTCATAAATTTCCAATCAAAAGGGGAATTTCATAACAAATGCTACATAGGGTGTCCAACAACGTGGGATTTCTTGCTGACATTAACCTCTAGGTGTTGTGAATTGGTGCTCCTGTCAGAGAAACTTTCTCTGTTATCTGACAGTAAACCATAAGAATAACGCTAATAATTAACAGCATCATAATAGGTAATGAAACTAATGATAATCTCAGGGATTTACCAACAAATAAACAAAATATCTTACTTGGAAGAAGATAATAAGGCACTTCTACCTCTTCATATGACTATTTGCGATGAAGATTTAATGCTGTCTA
The DNA here is from genome assembly GCF_015228065.2 of Penaeus monodon. Classification (NCBI taxonomy): domain Eukaryota; kingdom Metazoa; phylum Arthropoda; class Malacostraca; order Decapoda; family Penaeidae; genus Penaeus; species Penaeus monodon. The sequence goes on from NC_051394.1 coordinate 26,271,369, forward strand.
TCCTTCGGTAGGGGCCGCGGTGCCGAATTGTTAAGCGTCGGACTCAAGACTGTCACGACGGCAATCTTAGTCGAGGTTCGAGTCACCGTCCGGCCATTGTTTTCCCTTGGGCAAAGGAACTTCACCTCGATTTGCCTGCCTACCACTGGTGGCCAAGCAGCCTCAAGTCAGTTCCGTGTACATAGAGATGGTGACATCGATAAAAAAACACCGGGTCGGAAGGCAATGGCAAACCACTGCTCTAAGATTGTCTAAGAAAAAATATGGAAGCCCAATGATCGTCAAGGCCCGCGGATGGCCGAATGGTTAGATGTCGGACTCAAGACGTCACGACGGCAATCTGAATTCGAGGGTTCGAGTCACCGACCACCGCGTTGTTCCCTTGGGCAAGACTTCACCTTGATTGCCTACCTAGCCACTGGGTGGCCAAGCCCATCCAAGTCAAATGCGTGGTCCCCAAGCCCGTGATAAATGAGAAATGATTAACCTAAAAGGTACCCACCGCACTCTCCGTGAAAGGACTGGTGCCCTACCACGTACTCACTCCAAGCTCACAACATGAAAACTACAATTAAGTATCATGCTGTGACCACGGCGGCTCAGACATGAACCTACCGTTAAAAAAAATCCCTCTGTAGTACTCAGCCTTTGGCATAATATATTTCTTGCTTTTTTGATAAAATTTGGACAGCTCATTCTTGAATCTCTCTTCAATACTCTCAGAAGCCATCATGGACAGCGTGTTAATTAAAGGGAGCTTTAAAAGCAATTTACAGGTTTAAAGAGGAAAGGGGGAGGAGGGGGTATAAAAGAGAGAAAGGAAAGGCAATGTGGTAACACAGAGCAGGAGAGGACAGACGAATGGAAGCGAAGGGAGGTCAGATCAGGTTGGAGGGTTGGGTGGACTATGTGCAGGGTGGCCGGTATAAAGGAGAAGACGGAGGATGTGGGATGCGTGGAGACTGCGGCAGGAGTAAAGCCGCTGTTCAGGTTGAAATTAAGCAGCAGCTTTATTAAGGAGGATTCCACCAGTCTGCGGGCGTGGACATCAGTGGAAGGAAAGATAATTCGCGCCGTTTGCCCTGGATAATGTGATGCGAGAACTGACGAGGTGAGTTTTGAGAACGAGAAGATGCAGAAGTCGATCTCATCCAGCAGGTACTGGGGTCACAAGATGCGTAGGTGCGGAGGAATAGCAAGTGAGCAACCTCTCTTTACTGGAGAGGATGGATGAGAAGAAAGTGTATGTACATACCACTAGGCAGTTTTAATCTACATTGTGGGTTTTTCTGCCATACTATCAACATGGTAGTATTTTACCATTCACTTAAACTTATGTAATAACCCAACTAGGTAGGGATGCAATACCAATATAAAGCAACTCATAGGCATGAATTGAAAAAGAAAAATCATGTATGAAAATATATTTTCTGATTTCATAGTCTTACTGAAGCCATCCAGTAAGATAGTGTAAAAGCAAGGATAGTATTTCAGGGTTTTTGTCAATTTCCTGGATATTTCAGTAAATTCACGAAATCCCCAAGTGAAACAGTGATTTCATGAATTTACTGAAAATTTTGGGGATTTCTGAAATACATGATTTCATAACTTTACTGTAACACACACACACACACACACACATATATATATATATATATATATAATGTACACATGCACCCACCCACACACACACACACACACACGTGTGTGTGTGTGTATATGTGTATATGTGGCCGAGTGGTTAGAGCATCGGACTCAAGACTGGCACGACGGCAATCTGAGTTCGAGGGTTTTGAGTCACTGCCGGCGCGTTTTTCCTTGGGCAAGGACTTCACCTCGATTGCCTACCTAGCCACTGGGTGGGCAAGCTAGCCAAGGTCAGTGCCTGGTCCCAAGGCTGGATAAATAAGAGAGAATTGCTTACCTAAAGGTACACCGTCACTCTCGTGGTACGGAACTTATGGACCTACCACATACTCACTCCAATTCATCACAACATGAAAACTTACAATTAAGTATCATGCTGTGACCATGGCGGCTAAAACATAAACCTACAAAAACTCAAAAAAAAAAAAAAAAAAAATATATATATATATATATATATATATATATATATATATATATATATATAAAGAGATGGGCAGTATTCCAATCATCATCAATAACGGTATGCTCATGTTTGAGCAGCCGTGGACCTCTCCACCATCCTTCGCCACTAAACTCGATCTTACGCTTTTCTTTCCACTTGTACCATCGACAGCCGCAAATATCTTTGATATTTGTCCGCTCATTCTTGTCTTCGGTTTGCCTCTTCCTCTGTTTCCTATCACCATCCCTGTCGCAAGTTTTTCCTCAGCTTTTACTTATCATTACATGAACAATAAACTTTAATTTCCTCTTGTTCAAGATGTCCAACATCGGTCTTTACAAATTTTTTTTCTCAGGACGTCATCATTCCGTCTTCTTCTCTGTCCAGCTAATACGCAGTATCGTCTGTAACACCACATTTTCAAAACTATTGAATCTCTTTCTTGTCTATCTACTTCAACACCCAACACTCAGAACCTAATGAGCAATTGGGGAAAACTAATGAGTTCAAATACCTCAGCTTTGTCCTAGGTAATGCTTCGGTGCTTTCAGATGTTATTGACGAGCAATTGTGGCGTTTTGGCAATGGTAAATTCTTCTTATTATCTCCGGTGCATCATCATATGTAATTAGTTAAAACAGTTCCAGATAGTGACTCTTTCACATTTTTCCACATCATTCCATTTATTGTAACATGTTCATCATTGTTCATTGCCGTTATCTTGAATCTTCTGATCTTAGTTTTCTTGGCATTAAGAAACAACCAGCCTTTTCTCTTCGTTCTCTAACTTTATCTAGTATTTTGTAGTTCAGTGATACTGCTGGCATCAAAACTATATCATCGGCGTACCTCAATTTTGTATCCTCCACATCACAGAAAGTTCCTTCAAAATTCTCTAGAGCACCTCTCATATTGTTTCGAATATATTTAAGAGGTGCGGAGACAGATGCAACCCTGTCGTTGCTCCTTGTTTGACTTCGAACCATTTCTTTAACCCATAAGTTGGTCTTAACTGCTTGTTGTTGGTCATACAAGGCTTTTTTATTAGTTTGGAATGATGGTTTTTGGAAACTTCATATCGTACATGTTACTTCCAGAGGATATCGTAATCAACATATCAAAAGCTGGGGGGGGGGGGGAAAAATAATCGATGAAACACAGGTATCAGTTCTTTTTGATGTCTCTGTTTTTTCTCTATGATCAATTTTAAATTTAGAATCTGGTTTCGGGACCTTTTCCAAGGCGAAAACCTGCTTTGTTTCGTCCTGCATTTCCTCTCTAACTTCAACTTCATATTCATTCAGCAATAATTTTCACAAAAATTTTGCTGCTGTGACTTATTAATGAATTGTCCTATTATGTTGCACATTGGAGTGCGTCACTTTTTTAGGTATGGGAGTAAAGACTGATTTTACCCAGTATTCCTGGCATTTTCTTTCCTTTCATTCCATATTTTGTAGCAGAGTTTGTAGAAGGAAGTCTTCAACACTTTCGCCAGCATTCTTAATTAGTTCTGCTGGGAGTTATTTCATCTATTCGGGGCTTCTTTGTTATTCTTGAATGCTTCCTTTTATGGCTTTTTATACTTCGTCTAGCAGTGGCGGTGGTTTTATCTTCGTTGTCATTGATCTAATTACTGTTGTTGTTAGATCTTTATTTCTTTTTGTATAAGTTTGGAACAATATTTGATTCCACTATCTTTGACTTCTTTTCCATCACATAAAACAAGTCCATCTCAGTTTTGATGTGTCCATAGTAGGTTTAAATTTTCTCGTGTGATGTTTCGTACTCTTGGTAGAGTTCTTTAGTTGTCTTTTTGATAGAACAGTTTGTCAGGATCTGGCAATGTTCATTTAAATATTTTTCCTTCTCTTGTCGCAATAATCCCTTGAATTTTTGTATTTTGTTTTTTTAAATTTACTTTTTTCAAACTGGATTTTGATACCTTTTATTTTAGGCAATCTTCCTTTTTCAATTTCACTTAGTGTTTTTTTTCAGATATCCAGGGGATTGTCTTTTTCTTTTTGCGATAGTTTCTTAAGCAGTGCTCAGCAAGTTCTTTCCTTCTTCCCATAACTCTTTGGTGTTTATCATCTTCACAATTGATTGAGTATTTCAAATTTGTTTGACACTGCAATTTTCTGTAATTGTTTATCAGAAGTGTTTGGTAGTCCGCCTTTAAGAGGTTGTGTTGTGCGACGCTCCATCTTTTTGAGTCTTATTTTAAAGTCGATAGTTAGCAGTTGGTTGGTCACTGTTGCATCGGCAACC
>NC_051394.1:26280728-26283228 GCF_015228065.2 Penaeus monodon
TGGCTGTGCAGTTTGGTTCATTTCACTCTTCTTGGATACAGGCAGCTTTTTTTCTCTTGGCAAGGTCCCCCCGAAAATCCTGAAAGACTTTGCTTCTTTCAGAGTTCTGTTCTGGGGAGTTTGTCCTCACTAAGTCTGCTTCTAAGTCTCCTGTGCTTCTTGTGGAATCTGATGAGTGGCTTTGTCTTTTCTCTCCAATGGCGGCATCTTGTTGCTGTTCTGACTCACTTAAAGACTTGCTCTTCAGTAGGTGTGAAGGCTGTGAAGTCTCTGGCTGGATAAGGTTATCAGGAATGCTTGGAAGTAGTCTGAGGTAGAGAGCGTTGTCTATGTAGAGCTGGTGGAGAGTAATATCCCCAAGATGAAGTCCACGATCATGGGTATCTCTTGCCACTTCTAGGATTTGGTATAAAATGAAGAGTGCTCCTGCTTCCAGTCCTGAGAGCTTTGCAGGACTATAAATAGAAAATGAAATCAGTTTGTTTGTTGGAGAGAGCTCATTCTTATAGATATCATGATTTTTCATAAAATGTACCAATATATACAGATATATTTAACAAAGCACTTCCAACATCCATCAGATACGTTAATGTCATTCATCACAACACTGCTGTCAGTTTTAAGAATGAAGACAGATCCAAATCCTTATGAGAAACCCTTCTTCCTTCTTATTAGCTTTATCATCATCATCATCACCATCACTGTTAACTTTATATAAATAAAATATTCATATCTATCAGACAGAAGAGCATAATGTTGAAAAAATTCCTATTATGTCACTAAGATCTTTATGTGAAAAGACTATTCAAGCCACACTTGTATGTTAAAATTACCACTCATCACCATCAGTTCCTATGTATATCTTTAGTATGTAGTGAAAATTAAGCTTTATTACATAAATAAACAAAGTATTTACAAATAATCAATGCACTGTATTTTAATACAGTATGAATGTACAGTTGTCAATAACCTTCAACTTTCCTGATGTTTTTATAATGAATATACATGAAAGTTTAATAAATGATGGATGCTTTTCAAACTACAGGTCATTTCCATGTAAATACTGTAAGAACAAAAATTTCAACAAACGTAAAAAATAAATGACAACTAAATATATGTACTTGCACACTGAAACATGCATGAACCCCTTACCTGAAAGACACACATTGATGAACACTATGATACACATTGTTAAGGATGATGAAGACATGTTCCTCTCCCTCCAGGGCACAAAGGGCTGGCAGAACATTGGAGTGTGGTTCAGGTAAACGGCTGCTTTGCATGCCAGACTTTGGTGTGCCATCTTCCCTGCATGTGAATCAAGTTTGAACAGTCTGAAGATTTTGATCAGGATACAAGAACCAAATCTATGTCACATAATAGTGGGCTCAAACTAATAGGTGTGTGTCTCTTCTCAGATAATAAAAGAAAAAAGAATTGTTAAAAAAAATATGAGTGAAAAATAAAATAAAAATATTTGTTTGTAAAAAAAGACAAGAAAGAAAATTTTATATATCATAGATTATTTATATATATATATATAATATATATATATATATTATATATTATAATATTATTATTTATATATATATTATATATATGATATATATACACATATAACAGACATTCACAAACCTGAGAGATATGATTTTACAGCCAAACAATCTCAGTAACTTCCCCTCAAGACATTGTGCAAGGAGTCTGTCCCCACCTGTGCACCTCCCCTTCCATTGCACAGCAACACCATGCTCTAAAGATCGCATTCTTATATTTCATATTGTGGAATTTAACATTATGATTAGTTTTCATATGTAAACCTTGCACTGACTGAGTACTGTCCCTAAATTATGCCCAAAAATGTATGCATACAACTTCAGTACAAACAAAAGATCTCAAGCTAATTAATTCCATGAGAAAATAAGAATATTAACAATAGTGAAAAGGAGCTTAAAAACATAACCAGAATAATTTGTTTTAAAAGCATCTTTTCCATAGGTTTTTGTTATTGGATGTTGCAACATAGTGAAGCAGCTGTGAATAAGAGACATCTGCCACAACCTGGTGATGGTCCAGCATTCGGGCAGTGGATCAATTACTATTACTCTTGTGTATAACCTTAATAAATCCAACAGATAAACAAACTGTATATGAATAAAGATATGTCTATAACTTGCATACTCATAAACTACATCTAACTTAATTATCAACAGCAACTGACAATTTTATATCTCTCAATATTCTCTAATTCTCTGGAGTGTGAAGATTATAGGGCTTACATCCAGACAATCTATCGTTACACAAGACTAAACCTCACCAAACTCTCTGCCATAGTCTCCTAATCTTTCCCCCAACTGAGAGCAGACTGCACCTCTGCTGGGCTCAGATGCGCCATGCTCTGTGGAGGAGTGAAGGATCCTTCTCTAATGACACTCCTGGAATAAGAGCTCCCAAAAAAACTAATATTCTCCTTATTAAACCAAGGAACTATAACTACATGGAA
>NC_051394.1:26290728-26295431 GCF_015228065.2 Penaeus monodon
ACTGCGGAATATATAGTGAATTTAGGAAGCATATTTCTTCGTTTCTTCACTAAGAAAAATAATGTTGCCTTTGATATAAATAAAAATGGCTTCTTTATATTAAACGGTGAAAGTTATAAGGCCGATAAAGCCAGTAATTGTGAATAAATGGATGAGGGAAAAAAAAAACCCTGAACAAGAACTTAGCACTGGAGATGGGCATGGTTTTTGGCAATTAAAATAGCCTTAAATGATTCAATTGAACCAGGACTAGTAGCGAGAGCTAGGTTTTATGTCCATGTAAACTGTACTGATATCAGTACAGAAAACTCTTTTTGTCATTAGCTGTACTAGATTAGTAATTTATTACTCACATATCTAGTCCCCACTTTTCAAGACTCACTATAGTTAAATATAAATGCAACATTCTAAAATTAAAACTGAAAGCAATTATAACTTTACTTTATCACAGACCTTATCCATGGACATAAATTATACATTCCACGAGCCTGGTAAAGAGCCCAGACAACAGTATTCACGAGGAAGGTTGTAGAGTGTGGCTCACCAACTCCAATAGCGCTCCTCCATGCCGGTCTCACCCTCCTCCCCCTGGCTGAAAAAGAGAGTAAAATGATGCGTTTTACATACATATTCTATCCATTAATGATCTCAACCTACAGAATCATATTCCATTCTAAAAGAAACTATGAGTGGAGTGAAAGAATGAAGATATAGAGACAAGGATCCATGAGACTTAATGGAAAGTAGTAGAAATTGAGAAAAACTATCAGGATAGTACTTTTTCCATTAATAATATATACAAATATGAAAGAAGTTACTGGAATTTCACTGAAGTGTTTTTTGATACATGCAGTGGAAGATAATGATCAGTTCTAGCAAGACCTTCTATAAAAAAATCCATTCCACGTCGAAATTTGAGAAGAAATCCCTCATGTTAAACTTGATGTTTAAGCCCTTCTTTTACTCTTTGAATTTCCAAATCAAATATGTTCTAGGAGATGTACTGGGTGTACATCTATTTATTTATAAAATAGGATGTTCCAAACAAATATTGTGAAATAGAAGATCTCATGATTTTTCACAGAGATAAGTATAAAGTGCTCAGAGCCACCCATGTGGCTGTAAAGGTCTAGTAACACCTTTTTGAATGATGGGTTCACTGTAGCATTGTCTTGTGAAATGTTCTCAACACAGAGTGATGCCCTCGACCTGATTTTCTTCTTCACTGCGTTCTGGATTTTTTTTTATCGCTTGTAATATGCGATTGCTGTTATCATTAATATAATTTACTATATTATTATTATTATCATTACTATTATTATTACATTATAATTATTCAACACTTTTACCCTTTGCCGACGGGTGCATATACCGCACATGCCATGGCATGGCGGGAACCATCGCCAGGGGGCATATCCTCACATGGCCATAGTGTATGTATGGACATGCCATGAGTTTTTTTTTGTTACAATCATGGCAAAAGATGATTTTCTGCTCACTGAAAGTGGTAATTAAGTCGGTTTTAACACTTTCTCATTTTTATACCGATGCAACAACAATAACAACAACAACAGCAATAAAAAAAAAAGAAAAAAAAAAAAAAAAAAATCAACGCCATGATGCCGCACACTGCTTATTTTTATTCGACTATAGACCGATAATGATCAACTATGGATTTCTATATAACAACAAAAATATCCTTTAGTCTTGATTTATCAGGAAGTATGTGGCAAGTATAGACTTTAGAAAATATGAAACTGAAATACAACATATCTTCGTAGTATTAACGAGAAACGGCATGGTATGCGGGTATTTTGGCATGATGGTTGCGCATGCCTAGGCGACGATTAAGCCCCCGGCAGGGACAGGCCCTGGCCACTATGAATACTACCCGTCTGAAAAGGATTACAATACTGCTAGCATATCAGTAAAATAAAATTTGTTTTTCAAATCAAGTAAAGGTCGACACATAAAGTAGGTCAGAAATTGTGATTTACTTAGTGTATACATTAATCTTGACAAGAGAAGGCACAGCCATCTACATAGAGTCGAAAGACACACACACACACACACACTACTAGAAACACTCCCAAATGTTTTAGGTCACAAGGATACAATTGAAGTTTGACATTCCTCAGGAGGAAGTGATGGAGCCGGATGAAGGGCAGATATACCAGAACCTGGCACTAAATGGCACATATAGTTACATATTAATCATGTAACTGTGTTGGTGCACAATCACATGAAGTGCCATGAAGGCTGGGAGTTCCCCTCCTGAGGATGATCTATGATAAAGGGTCACACCAACATAAAAGGAGGCTGCTGAAGACCTTCTAATACACCTAGATAGGCAGTGTAAGAGATTTTCTAGTCACTCTGCAGTTTCATAGCAGTGGTAATCATTCTACTTTCACTGCGTACTTCATTTAGTTCGTCTTCATTCCTTCCTGCATGTATCTGTGGTGTATTTTTTTTACATAGTTTGTTGGGGGTCAGCAGCACCCTGCTTATGTAATAAAATCTATACATTTTAGTCTTGCCCTACTACATATCAGGGCCAGTATAGAGGCATTAGAGGATTTCTGTGCCCATATTTAATACAAATATGAATATATGTGATGAAATTCATTACCTCACTGTTTGTGATGTACAATAATTCTGAACTAATATCTATTTGCCAAACAATATTCGATGACCTTGACTCTTTCCAGATGATATTCTACATAAATGCTGTTTTCATATATGCAAATTGTCAATATAATGGCTTCTCTAATCATTTCTGGGGGGGGGGAGGACAGATTAACATATTTTTGTTCAAACAATTATGCTACCACTTTTGGAATGACTTCATGCAAAGTTTTGTTTCTGAAAACTGTAAATCTTAGAATAGATGGTTACAGTTTCAACATAATAAATAAACTTCAGGACAAATACTGGAATCACAGGCTCTAATTCTTAATGTAAGTGAATATGCTGGCAGTTCTCTATGAAACTATTCCTAAATCTATCCTCACGAAGCCATTTAACAGGTGTAAGTTCAACCTTGGCTGAGAATAGTGGGGGAGTGTTCCCTCCAGTAAGCCACAAGGAGCCACGTCAGTCAGCCTCACTAACGTTCTTTTTAACTAACATCGCTCTTAACCCTTAAGCAAAGAAGCTAGTTCCATATACTACATACTTTTAGTTTCAGAAGATATGACAGCAGAGTGTACTCCTTCATATAGCATACATCCCGTGACCGATGATCAGCTGTGTACACAACACTCAGTGGGACAACATCTTACAAACTGGTGTGAAAGGGAGGCATCTTTTGAATTATATCGTGTAATTTAAAAAATGAAAACTATATTGTAATAACTCTACTGTGCAGTGTCGTGTAACCTATACAAGATATTTTACAAAGTGTAAATAAATTCTTTTCTATATGGTATGGCGAACGTTTCAACAGCATCAGCAGTAAGAAAACAACAAAATTAACAATAGCAAAAAAGAAAAGAAAAGAAAAAAAAAAAAAAAAAAAAAAAAAGAAAGAAAGAGAGAGAGAGAAAAAAAAAGGCTGGAAATGAAAATAATAATTTGGTAAAGTGAGGCTTGTGTAAACAAATTAAATTATAATAAATGCCCTGAACAGTCCCCACGGTGTTTTAGATGCAAAACTATCTGATACACTATTGATGGAAACGAGAGTAAAAAATATAACGAAATTCTTATGAAACACACACAACGAACAATTTCATCAAAATCCTTTCTTTTTACAATGAATGGTTATAGTATTCGACCGATATTTTATGGAGCACCCTTTTGTATTCCAGACATTAAAGACTTTGGAGAAAGAGAATTCACGATGATAGCATAATACTTTGTAGATGTCACGAGTTTTAGCAAACTCATTCCTCTGATAATTATTAATCTCTTGCCACCCCACGTACTTGGGTCGTTTATGTCTGTTCTCTTCCAATTTTAACCAAACAAGCCTCGTTAACTGGCATTGGGGTCATATATCATCACTTGTATATCTTCTATATATCAAAAGTACTACGCCCACACACACATACAATATACATGTGCATAAATATATGTATTAGTATATATATGTCATACACACCACGTGTGTGTATATATATATATATATATATATTATATATATATATATATATAGGAGCAGTTAGTGCGTGGGGAGTTATCTATATATATATTATATAATATATATAATATATATTACAGCACCACAGAACACACACACCACACACACACCACACACACACACACCAGCACACACACACACACACCATATATATATATATTATATATATATATATATATATATAGTATATATATATATATATATATATTACTATATAATATATTATAGATATATATATTATAATATATATATATATATATATATATACACAACACACACACATATGTAATATCACACACAAACCACCACAGATATATATATATATATATAGATATATATATATATATATATTATCTATATATATATATATGTATTATAGTACACACACACACACACACTAATACACATATATGTAGATATATCACGCGGGGCCACAACACACACACACACACACACACACACACACCCATCACACACAACACACACACACACACCACACACACACACACACACACACACACACACACACACCACTCAATATTTATTGGCAGAGGCCTAG